>NC_041410.2:34697785-34982785 GCF_900747795.2 Erpetoichthys calabaricus
ATAATATATTTTTTCAGGGTGTTAGTGGCCTGAAATGAGTTGGTGCCTCATCAAGAGTTGTTTGTTTGCGCTTGATGCCCTCTTCTGCATGACTATGAATTTATGTTCATTAAAAAAAAAATAAAAAAAATAAAAAAAAATACACACACACATTCACAACCACAGGAATTAAACAGTCTTCATGAATTTCCATTACCATCATCTATTTTTTGTATTCTTTATTAAATGCGATAAGAGGAATTTATTTTTCTATTGTTTTAAGGGGCTGTGGTGAGAAAAGGGATTGTTCTCTATATGTGACTGACTGATCCATTTTCCTTATACATCTTTCTTGACTCACTGTGCTTTGTTCAGTTCCCTGCTTACCAAAAAGTGGGTAGAAGGGGATAAGGCTAGATATGCCTTAGTGTTGTTTAACCTTTAAAAATAAAACTCTCCTCACATTAAATACTAAACAAAATGTAAATCTTTATGAATGTCTTAAATTAAATTAAATTAAAGCTAAATAAAGAGAAAACTGAAATCTTAGCGATTGGCAATAATGGATACAATGAGGCTATTAGAAATAAACTGGATGCATTAGGATTAAAAGTCAAGACGGAGGTAAAAAGCTTAGGGGTAACTGTTGACTATAATCTGAATTTTAAATCGCATATTAATCAGATCACTAGGACAGCATTTTTTCACTTAAGAAATATAGCAAAAGTTAGACCTCTTATATCATTGAAAGATGCTGAGAAATTAGTTCACGCATTTGTTTTCAGTCAGCTAGATTACTGCAACTGAATCCTCTCAGGAATACCCAAAAAAGACCTAAATCGTTTGCAACTAGTGCAAAATGCAGCTGCTAGAATCCTAACTAGGAAAAGAAAATCTGAGCACATTTCTCCAGTTTTGATGTCACTGCACTAGTTACCTGTGTCATTCAGGATTGACTTTAAAATTCTGCTTATGGTTTATAAAGCCTTAAATAATCTCGCCCCATCTTATATATCGGAATGTCTGACATCTTATATTCCAAATCGTAACCTCAGATCCTCAAATGAGTGTCTCTTTAGAATTCCAAGAGCAAAACTTAAAAGAAGTGGTGAGGCGGCCTTCTGCTGTTATGCACCTAAAATCTGGAATATCCTGCCAATAGGAATTCGCCACGCTAATACAGTGGAGCACTTCAAAAAACTGCTGAAAACACATTATTTTAACATGGCCTTCTCATAACGTCACTGTAATTTAATCCTGATACTCTGTATATCCAATTCATTATAATAACTATTCATGGTGGCTCTAAAATCTGTACTAACCCCTACTCTCTCTTCTGTTTCCTTTTCCGGTGTCCTTTTGGTGGTGGCTTGTGCCACCACCATCTACTCAAAGCACCGTGATGTTCCAACAGGATGGATTAAAAGCCAGAAGTCTGCATGACCATCATCATCAAGTCCTTCTGTGAGATCCCTAATTACAAAGAGGACTATTTCATTTATGTTAGGTAGAATGCCCAGAGGGGACTGGGCAGTCTCGTGGCCTGGAACCCCTGCAGATTTTTGTTTTTTCTGTCCCCCCTGGCCATCGGACCTTACTCCTTTTCTATGTTAACTAATGTTGTCTTATTTTAATTTCTTATTTTGTCTTTTATTTTCCTTTTCTTCATTATGTAAAGCATTTTGAGCTACTTTTTGTATGAAAATGTGCTATATAAATAAATGTTGTTGTTGTTAAAGCAATCATCAATGTATTTTGAAATGTACTTACTAAATTTGAAATACTTTTCTTTTCCAGTTGTGACATAAGCCGATTAACACTGGTCCGATCAACAGGAAGTTGTGAAGGCTGGAATGTCACTTTGCTATATTGAGCAAATCCCTAAAGAATAAAAAATACATAATAAAATTAAATATTGCCATAAATATTATGCATTACTTGAACCAAAATACAAACACTGTATTTTTCTTGTGAACAATCAGATGACAAATCTAAGTCTTGAAAGAAGTGAGACCACACAGGAGTATTATGAATTTCCCAAAATGGCTCAACAAAAGCCTGGACTTGAACCTAATCTAAAATTTCTGGAGAGACCTGTCCACCTAGAATCCCAACCTAACCTGACAAAGCCTGAGATGATCGGCAGAGAAGATGGCAGGAAATAATCAAAATCTAGGTGTGCAAAGCTTGCTGTGTCAAATACAAGATGACTTCAGGATGATATCACTGCCAAAGTTCTAAAGCTATGTACTGAGCAAAGGGTCTGAATACTTGTGTCAATGTGACATTTTGTTCTTATAAACATATACATACATACAGTAACTTAAATTTAATCAGCTGACTTGGAAATGTCAAACAATATCATTAATCTTTCATTTATGATTTCTTAAACAGGTTTCATTGTCTAAAAACACTTAACTACCAGATTTATGTATTTTTACTTTATTTAAATTCTGTTCAAAGTAATGGTTAGTGATCTTATAATCCAAGATTAAACTTAAACGCAAATATATGTCAAACATACACACCAGTTTTGAGTATGAAATGCAATGTTCTTTGATTCAACAGTTTATAAATCTAAATTAAAAACATCTTTCTGCTTTACCCATGAGATGATAATATACATACCATTTTCAACAAAGTCTTCTGCAGTTTTAAGGTCATCTCAGGTTTAAATTTTCCTCCTGTTAAAGATATTGTTTCATTCAAACAAAAACCCGCAGGATAATTCTTCACTCGCTCCAAACCTATTTTTAAATATTTCTGAATACAAAAAAAGAAGATAATTTACATACATTTTCTGTTGCAACACACTCCATTAAAATAATCCATGTGTACAATTTTATAGTTTTAAAGTAAATATTTTCTAAATCCTTCTAATCCAAGTTATGTAACTGTTGCGGCAAAAATTACCCTGGACATGTCAGCAGGTTAAATTTCTACTGTACCGAACTGCAAACTTTAATACTCAGCATAACAAAAAATAAAAAAATTTAATCTTTAAAAATATCTTTCCATGGGATGGATTAGAGCACACGTGGATCACTGATGATATTAGTCTGCAAGCTTTCCTAATGGCAACCTGAGGTCTAACAGAATCAAAAGCCTTAATATCTAATCCCGCCAAGTTAAACAATAAATACTGTAAGTATGTTTAGTATTGCAACAGATTGTTTCAAGTTAAATTGAACATATTTAACATAGATCAAAAAAAAGTGCAATTTCAATAATATTTTTTTAAATACAGTTGTTGCTCATAAATAATATCTTACCTTAGTTAACATCACTGATGTTTAATGCCTTATTTATCTGCATATTAATCTAATGGATAACTTGGTTAAATTAATTATTTCTGGCGCCACCTGGTGGATTTTTGCTATTTTGTTTTCTTTTAAAAAGCATGGGGATGGATCAATCATACGATTTACCTTGACTTAAATACTAGTAAACTGCTTCTGTCTGAGATACCAGGAATGATATATCTAAAATGTGATAATCATTTTGCTAAAACCATTTTAGGGAGCTATAATTCAACAATAACCCAAATAATAAGAATGTCTCACCTTAGTTGTTTTTGGCCGTGCTATTTTTAACATAATGAAATACTGTATTTAAGTTACTTGTTTAAGAATGTTACTGTAATACAATAAAACTCCATTCTTATTACATGCTTGTCATCTAAGCAGCATCAAGAATACGTAAGAAAGCATTACACTATCTACTAAGGCTTATAAGCCAAGTATAACAAACATATTACAGCTTGAGGGATAGTGCCTAATATTCACTGACACACATTCAGTACACCCATATTGAACTAAACTAAACCTATACAAATATCGAATGTGTGTAATATGTGGTGGAGAGAGGTTCAGTGGTACGGATCTGCATTCTGGATCCATACTGAACAGATATGCATATTATATATGTGTATATGTATATATGCACAATGCATCACTTTTCCACATTTTTTTATGTTGCAGCCTTATTCCAAAATGGATTAAATTCATTTTTTCCTCAGAATTCTACACACAACACCCCATAATGACAACGTGAAAAAAGTTTACTTGAGGTTTTTGCAAATTTATTAAAAATAAAAAAACTGAGAAATCACATGTACATAAGCATTCACAGCCTTTGCCATGAAGCTCAAAATTGAGCTCAGGTGCATCCTGTTTCCCCTGATCATCCTTGAGATGTTTCTGCAGCTTAATTGGAGTCCACCTGTGGTAAATTCAGTTGATTGGACATAATTTGGAAAGGCACACACCTGTCTATATAAGGTACCACAGTTGACAGCTCATGTCAGAGCACAAACCAAGCATGAAGTCAAAGGAATTGTCTGTAGAACTCTGAGACAGGATTGTCACGAGGCACAAATCTGGGGAAGGTTACAGAAAAATATCTGCTGCTTTGAAGGTCCCAATGAGCACAGTGACCTCCATCATCCGCAAGTAGAAGAAGTTCGAAACCACCAGGACTCTTCCTAGAGCTGGCCGGCCATCTAAACTGAGCGATCGGGGGAGAAGGGCCTTAATTAGGGAGGTGACCAAGAACCCGATGGTCACTCTGTCAGAGCTCCAGAGGTCCTCTGTGGAGAGAGGAGAACCTTCCAGAAGGACAACCATCTCTGCAGCAATCCACCAATCAGGCCTGTACGGTAGAGTGGCCAGACGGAAGCCACTCCTTAGTAAAAGGCACATGGCAACCCGCCTGGAGTTTGCCAAAAGGCACCGGAAGGACTCTCAGACCATGAGAAAGAAAATTCTGTGGTCTGATGAGACAAAGATTGAACTCTTTGGTGTGAATGCCAGGCATCACGTTTGGAGGAAACCAGGCACTGCTCATCACCAGGACAATACCATCCCTACAGTGAAGCATGGTGGTGGCAGAATCATGCTGTGGGGATGGTTTTTCAGCGGCAGGGACTGGGAGACTATTCAGGATAAAGGGAAAGGTGACTGCAGCAATGTACAGAGACATCCTGGATGAAAACCGGCTCCAGAGCGCTCTTGACCTCAGACTGGGGCGACGGTTCATCTTTCAGCAGGACAACAACCCTAAACACACAGCCAAGATATCAAAAGAGTGGCTTCAGGACAACTCTGTGAATGTCCTTGAGTGGCCCAGCCTGAGCCCACACTTGAATCCGATTGAACATCTCTGGAGAGATCTTAAAATGGCTGTGCACCGATGCTTTCCATCCAACCTGATGGAGCTTGAGAGGTGCTGCAAAGAAGAATGGGCGAAACTGGCCAAGGATAGGTGTGCCAAGCTTGTGGCATCATATTAAAAAAGACTTGAGGCTGTAATTGCTGCCAAAGGTGCATCAACAAAGTATTGAGCAAAGGCTGTAAATACTTATGTACAAGTGATTTCTCAGTTTTTTTACTTTTAATAAATTTGCAAAAATCTCAAGTAAACTTTTTTCACATTGTCATTATGGGGTGTTGTGTGTAGAATTCTGAGGAAAAAAAATGAATGTAATCCATTTTGGAATAAGGCTGCAACTTAAGAAAATGTGGAAAAAGCGACGCGCTGTGAATACTTTCCGGATGCACTGTATATAATATATGCAGAAGATATATTAAAGATACACATTAATTACATTTGCAGTGGACTCTGGCCCTGTCCAGGGTTTGTTCCCGAGTTGCGCCCTATGCTATCTGGGATGGTCTCCAGCGTCTCCAGCATCCCTGATCTGGATTAAGTGAATTGGAAAAATGACAACAATCACATATTGTTCAGAATATTACCTCAACAAAACAAGCTGTTTCTTCAGACAACATTTTATAATCATCTGCACAAAGCTTAGATGCATTTTCCAAAAAAGTCATGAATTCACCAACTTCAGCCTTCAAAAGATCTTCTAGCTTCTGTGGAAAAAAAAGACTAATTAAATATTGACAGTATTTCTTTTCTGGTGATGTTAAGAGTCATACGACACTCACTAAAACTATGATGTAGGAGTGAAGATGGTTGGATAGCTACTATTTGTTATTGTCTTTATTGCCCCAGAGTAGTTTCTGTGAAGTTCGATTAAAAACAGTTGTTTTGTGAAAATGCAATTAAGTATTAACCATACAACAGATTAAGACTATACCTATTTTCTACTTTAACGTGGTATAACTGGATGTTACAATTAATTCTGAGAAAGAGCATATGTACTATAAAGAACTGAATGTCCAAACTTTTGTGCCCTTTTTTCTACTGAAACTGTTTAAATGATTAGATAGTTACAACTGTGTGACAAACCTGGCAGAAATATGTCATGTTTAAGTCTATACCCCCAGGAAGTTAAATTAACTTCTCTTCACTTTAAAATTCAATGAAAACACCATTTGACCAGAATGCCCAATCTTCCATATGCAAACATACTGATAAAAACATAAATTACATTACCAAGTGCATTTAAATATATACACCCATTTTAACCTCAGCAATTCCAGCTCGACAGTTTTCAGGAAAAGGAATGAAGGATAGAGAGTTGGATATAAAATGGTTTATTCAGAACAATTTAATAATGATTCAGTTGGCAAACAGGCATCTAGTTACAATGCCTTAATTGGTGTGCAGTAGCTTACTGGTACACATAAACATGTATGATTCAATCACACAAAAACACACACAATTTACTTATTGGCACTTGCCAACATTACAGAATGGCTATCACTACAGACCACTTAGTAAATATGTTATCAATAAAGTAAAATAAATCAACCAGACCAAAGTAAAAAAACCAATCCTGAGAAGACCGTTGCACTATATGCATGAGAAATCTTAGCAACAGCCTTCCCACCCACATTTTTATAGACTTTTAAGTAACCCAACAATAATAAGTACTAGTGATCATGACTTTGTTGGTAACCTGACACAATTCCATCATTGAAGTTGCTAAAGTATTCCATCTACTTAGAGATCCTAGTCTAAGGTTGAGAGGAACAGTTAAAATGAATCACTGACAGGTCTAGTAAGTGTCTTTGGCTAGAATTCAGCTTTGAAGTGGACAAACATCACCTGGTGCTTGCAAGAGCGCTCAGAGAGTGAGAGGCCAGTGCATGACTATACATGCTGAACAGAGGCTGGCCGCAAGTTTTATGGGAATGCTTCTCTTTAACTTGGTGTTTCCCTCTGCTGTCAGTACAAAACAGTTGGGATGAAAAAAACAAGATGCCCATGTTATTTACCAATCTAAACGAAAAGGACAAGCTATTAATACCATACACTAATTCAGTAAGTACATCCAGGAACAGAAAGTAAATCATCACTGCAACCAGTTATCATGATACTGTGTGTTTAACACCGGCATTTCAAATTAATATCTGAAACTTACATTTAAACATTGAACAACCATACCTTAGAATTCTGAAATGCTTGACTTTGTTTTCTGTAGCACATGGTCTGCTTGTGTATGTAGGCTTTCTGGTCCTGTTGAGAAATCCATGAATAGCGGGGGTAAGGTACTCTGGGGTTTGGGAAAGTATCTAGAGAGTTGATTTCTTCTGATTTTTTCTCCAAGGATGTATTTTGAGATTGTGGTGTAATAACCTGTTTCTCTGGCTTTTCTGCTACAGACTTTTTTGATTCTTGGCTAGAATAACATAAAACAGAAAAATGTCTTTTTTTGGTCATTTCACAAAATTAACTAAGTGTGGCATAAGAAAAACACTAGCAGATTTACAGTAAATGCCAAATCAAATAAAAAATACATGCTATTTTTCATACCTTTGTGTCATAATTATAAGTTCTTTAACCGATGGTGCCATTGAGTATTTTTCAAAAGCATCTTTGGAAAACTGTAGCGTACTGCTATCTACAGGTGTAGTATTCCTATTAAAAGGGAAAAACACAGATTTATAGACTTATTGGCATGTCTACAGAGTACAGTAAAATTCCTACTTGCATGGGCTAATCCAGGGGTTCTCAACATCAGTCCTAAGGGGGCCCACTATGGCTGCAGGTTTTTGTTCAAACCAGCTTCAATTTTTAACTGGACTCCTTGGCTAATCAAGTGAACTGTTATTTACCAAATTCTGTGTTTTGGGAAAAAATGTAGAAATTAGACAACTAAGTAGTTGCAACCTTTGATTATTCAGCGTTGTTTGCCTGACTATTTGCTGTGCTGGTTGTCATTATTAAGATACAATGAAGGGAGCAAACTGCACAGAGAAAGGGCAAAATATAATGAAATTAACAAAAGGGAGTTAAGCATTTAAATCTGCAGGAAAAATGGAAATATTCCTAAATGTCTTATAAATGTAAAAATCATGCTGCAGTGCTTTCTTAATGTAGAATAAGATAAGAGAAAAATAAAAATTCCCACTAATTAATTGAGATCAGTGTTATCAGGTGTTGTCACTGATTATGAATCTGGTTGGAACAAAAACCTGACGCCACAGTGGGCTCCCAGGACCGACACTAAGAACCCCTGGGCTAATCAATATACATGTCGCCACTCTCCGGCACTATGATTAAGGAGCATAAGAAACTTAGGTTTAACTGCAATTTAGAGGTAAGTATTACAACTCAGAACTAAAATTATTAAGTCGCTTTATTATCCTCATTTATAACAGCCCTGAACAGCATTTTTCAATGCAATAACATTTAAATAAAATCCACATCTACCTCAAAGGACAAGCCTTTGGTTTCATAGTAAGCAGCCTCCCACATACTTGAAAATTGATTGAATAAACATTTGTAGTGATCCAGTGCCACTCAGATTCACACCGTCATAGGAATGGTGATTTATTATTTTTTTGGTGGGGATTTCAGGAACATATCCAGCCTTGGCCCGAATTGCACCACTCACACACAGACACACAAAATACAGCAAAGCACAACATAAACCATGTCCACAAACAATCCAAAAGCAACAGTAGCAGATGAAATGGAATAGAAGAAAAGATGACGATCCAAGGAAGTCTTCTGTAAGTAATGTGATAAACAGTCCTACTGGTAGTCCTGATGCGGTGACGGGTGAAGAGATCTGGGGAGTGCTCGCTCTGAGGAAGTACAAGAACCAATCCAACACTACTCACACGACAGGCAGGCACAAGACAGTCCATACATCCTTACAGGTTTGACAATCCAGGATGAAAACTACATTCCACAGGTGGTATTGCAGAGGAGACAAACGGGTGAACACACACACACAAACAACGGAGTATCCCTTGCAAATTAGATGGCTCGATTTTAAAGTCCCCCACCAGCCCCTGCACCCATTGCAGATATCCAATAAGGGCAATAACCTCTGGGCTGCTGGGAAATGGAGTACAATAATCTGTAGCACTGCTACATAATACATAAATCTCTAAACCTTTAGCAGAGGCATGGTCTTAATATCTGAATAATGCCTGCAAAAAGTATCACAACACAACAAAAAATAATGAACAACAACAAAATGTGTATTACAAAGCATTTTTCTCATCTTTACAATGCAAGCATAAAAGTATCTTCAAATTTTGTCCCAAAAAGGTAAATCTTCAAACATGTTCTGTGAACAATTTTTCTCTCTTTCTTTCATTTTATTTGCTAAAAACAGAACATTATAATGGCATGTTACTCAATCAAACAACTACATAATTGATAACTTATTTACATAAAAATAGCAATAACAGCATAAGAGTTAATTACTAATCCAACAAGTGTATTCTACAATACCATTAATGAATTCTTTACACGTTTCAAAAAAGAGATAAACAAGATCAATGAAAGACTTTTAGTTGAACTACAAACAAGTATATTGAACTAGTGTATTCCACTCATTTTCTGAGATGCTGACTGACCCGTTCCCTAGGACCTTTGAAAGATTTTTATATATTGTTGAATGGCTGTCTGAATCTCCATCAAGACTAACCAGCATAGAATTTGGGATAGATATGGATGCAAGATGTGGAAAGATGGATTGGTTTCTTTTAACAAAAATTCTTTTTAATATTATTTGGTAAATATTTCATTCAAATGTGTGAACATATCAGAAGTAGACCTTTATTTAACAATTCCTTACTTAATGTTTGTAATATGTAAAGTCTTTAGAGTTAGTTTTACGTGTTACGCATTCTATAATTCAACTAATGAAGAGTGCGTTCCACTCATTTTCTGAGATGCTGATTGAAAGGTCCCTTTTCCACATATTTGTTATCTGTAAAGTCTCACTTAGGTTGCTTTGAGCTTTCCAACCTGTTGTTCAAGGATTTCTATTGTTTCAAAATATTATTGTTGTTTATTTACTTTTTGTTAAGTTTCTTTCCTTTGTTCCACTTTAAATATTTTGAATGTATTATTTGAATTGTTTTATATATAACATGTTTTGTATCAAAACATTTTTTGCGGCTTGCGAGAAAGTGGCGTTTTAAGCCTTCGGTGCCTTCTGTGATTCTGGGAAATGTGAACTCAATCTCAAATAAGATCAACGAACTGGCTGCGCTGGTGAAAAATGTCAGAACCTACAGAGAATGCACTTTGTTGTGCTTTTGCGAAACGTGGCTAACTACCACCATCCCAGATGCTAACATGGAGCTACCCGGGTTTAGCACAGTTAGAGCGGACAGAGATGCAAGTACCTGCGGGAAGCACAAAGGAGGAGGACTCGCTCTCTATGTTAATACACGGTGGTGTAACTCTGGACATGTTAACGTCAAAGTCTCCACTTGCTGCAGGGACATCGAACTGTTGGCCGTAAGTTTGCGTCCCTATTACTTGCCCAGAGAGTTTGGAAGTTTGCGTCCATATTACTTGCCCAGAGAGTTTGGACACGTCATTGCTGTTATCGTTTACATCCCTCCTCGGGTGGACGTGGAGACAGCAAGTGACATTATCCATTCTGTTGTTGCTAAGTTACAAATGCAGCACCCTGAGGCGCTTGTGCTAATCGCTGGAGACTTTAACCATGTGACGCTGGACAAAACATTACCTGCCTTCTCCCAGTATGTGGACTGTAACACCCGGGGAAATAAGACTATTGATTTACTGTATGCAAACGTTAAAGACGCATACAGCGACACCCCGCTGCCTGTGCTTGGGAAAGCAGATCATAACCTGGTTCTGCTTCAGCCTCACTACCAACCAAGAGTGAGAGTCCTAGCTACAACCACACGCTCATTCAGGAAGTGGTCCCCTGAAGCAGAGAAGGCTCGGAGAGACTGCTTTGGAACTACAGACTGGGATATTCTGCAGGGATCACATAGTGAGAACATTGAGGAGGTTGTTGACTGCACTACTGACTACATCAACTTCTGTATGGACTTTGTAGTTCCAGTAAGAACTGTACGCTGCTATGCTAACAACAAGCCATGAATTACAAGTGACATCAAGGGCCTTTTGAACCAGAAGAAAAGGGCTTTTAAAGGAGGTGATCAGCATGAGCTCAAGCGCGTACAGAAGGAACTCCGAGTCCAGCTCAGGGCGGCGAAGGAGCAGTACAGGAGAAAGCTGGAGCAGAAGTTGCAGAATAACAGCATGAAGGAAGTGTGGGATGGGATGAAGATCATCACTGGCTGCAGCTCGAAGCGGGGTGCCACCATTGAGAGAGACATGAAGAGAGCAAACCAAATGAACAACTTCTTTAACAGTTTTGACCATCCTAACCCACTCTCACCTCGGAGTACTGCACCCTCCACACATCCTTCTGCTGATACCAGCATAGGAGTGACATCCCCACCCACAATTACTAGAGCGCAGGTGAGCAGAGAGCTGAGGAGACTTCGTGCCAGCAAAGCAGCGGGGCCAGATGGAGTATCGCCACGACTGCTGATGGTCTCTGCAGCGCATCTTCAACCTGAGCCTGGAACAGGGGAGAGTCCCGAGGCTTTGGAAAACATCTTGCATCACCCCAGTCCCAAAGGTATCACGTCCTAGTGAGCTGAATGACTTCCGGCCTGTTGCTCTGACATCACATGTGATGAAGACCATGGAGAGGCTGCTGCTTCACCACCTGAGGCCACAGGTTCACAGTTCGCATATCAGGAGAAGGTGGGAGCGGAGGATGCCATCATCTATATGCTACACCGATCCCTCTCCCACTTGGACAGAGGCAGTGGTGCTGTAAAAATTATGTTTCTAGACTTCTCTAGCGCCTTCAGCACAATCCAACCTCTGCTCCTTAGGGACAAGCTGACAGAGATGGGAGTAGATTCACACCTGGTGGCATGGATCGTGGACTATCTTACAAACAGACCTCAGTATGTGCGTCTCGGGAACTGCAGGTCTGACATTGCATCAGCAACACAGGAGCGCTGCAGGGGACTGTACTATCTCCGGTCCTGTTCAGCCTATATACATCAGACTTCCAATACAACTCGGAGTCCTGCCACATGCAAAAGTTTGCTGACGACACTGCTATCGTGGGCTGCATCAGGAGTGGGCAGGAGGAGGAGTATAGGGACCTAATCAAGGACTTTGTTAAATGGGGCGACTCAAACCACCTACACCTGAACACCAGAAAAACCAAGGAGCTGGTGGTGGATTTTAGGAGGACCAGGCCCCTCATGGACCCTGTGATCATCAGAGGTGACTGTGTGCAGATGGTGCAGACCTATAAATACCTGGGAGTGCAGCTGGATGATAAATTAGACTGGACTGCCAATACTGATGCTCTGTGTAAGAAAGGACAGAGCCGGTTATACTTCCTTAGAAGGCTGGTGTGCTTCAACATCTGCAATAAGATGCTGCAGATGTTCTATCAGACGGTTGTGGCGAGCGCCCTCTTCTACACGGTGGTGTGCTGGGGAGGCAGCATTAAGAAGAAGGACACCTCACGCCTGGACAAACTGGTGAGGAAGGCAGGCTCTATTTTTTGCATGGAGCTGGACAGCTTGATATCTGTGGCAGAGCGACGGGCGCCGAGCAGGTACCTGTCAATCATGGAGAATCCACTGCATCCACTAAACAGTGTCATCTCCAGAGAGAAGAGCAGCTTCAGCGACAGACTGCTGTCACTGCCCTGCTCCACTGACAGACTGAGAAGATCGTTCCTCCCCCAAACTATGCGACTCTTTAATTCCACCCGGGGGGTAAACGTTAACATTATACAAAGTTACTGTCTGTTTTTACCTGCATTGTTATCCATCTTTAATTTAATATTGTTTTTTGTATCAGTATGCTGCTGCTGGAGTATGTGAATTTCCCCTTGGGATTAATAAAGTATCTATCTATCTATCTATCTATCTATCTATCTATCTTGTATAATATTGTATTTTAATTAATCAAATAAAGAAGAAAAAACACCAACATTAGACGGGATGCCACTTAACTACAAAGAACTCTTGACTTTTCGACATCGAGCCAATAACATGGATAAGGATATGTTGTAAACGTACAACTTTAATGGTGAAAACAGGATACAGAACGTGACCTAAACCTATTGCTTGTCACATTATCCTCTAAAAATACACATTAATCACTGTTCTCCACGAGTGGCACGGTTCCACAGCTGTTGATGATTATTTTTAAACACTGAATCAAACGTCTAAAAGACGTGTTCGTTTTTAGGACCCAACATGCTGGAACTACTTTATTCAAATTTAAACGCCTTCAAATGAACATCTGGACAGGTCTGACCATCTTACTTATAGCCTATAACTGCAGCAGTTCTCCAGTATCAAAGTCACAGGTTCTTATGTGTGTTTAGGTGATTGTTGTTTGTTTTCTTATTTATAAATTTCTCTATCGAGCTTCTGTAATGTTCTCATTTCCCCTTGGGGACAAATAAAGTATAGTACATCTATCTATGTATCTACTAGTCAATATCTTGCATACAGCAGTGGCCCATCTCTGCCCGAAGTCCCCTAGAGCCAGTTCTGAGTCGCCAGTTAAACTACCGTTCATTTCCACATTTGTACGGAGAGGAGCCCTCGTGATAATCAAACAAACTGCCGTTCATTTCCACATTTTTACTGAGAGGAGCCCTCGTGATAATCAAACAACATTGGTGAGGAGACGTTGGTAACCTTTATCAGTATGCTGCACTAAGAACAACGCAGCATTTAATGATAAACGCTGCGATGGGATAAATAAAACAGACGTGTGGATACATTTACAGAAGCCATTCATAAATGCTGCACCAAGAATTACGCAGTATTTAAAGTTACACACAGCATTTAAGTACATACAATAGATAAACATTTACTGAAGCCCTATAAAAAGTGACAAACGTCTAGTCTTGTATAACAGAAACAAACCAATAGGGAAATGCTGCACTTTGAATAATACAGCGTTTGAAGACACACTGTGCAGTCTGATAAATAAAATAGATGTGCGGATACATTTACAAAAGCCATTTTAAAAAGTGCTGTCCTATGAATAATACAGTATTTAAAGATGCATTCAGCAATCAAATAAATATACAGTAATGGGATATGCAGATCCATTTTACTGAAGCCATTCAAAAAGTGGCAAACGACTAGACTTGCATAACAGAAACAAAAAAAACATTGAAAGTTATAGCTCACGTAAAAAAAAAATAGCATCACTTTATTCGGTGCAATAACATTACGAAAAAAGCTGGGCAAAAATTTAAAAACAAATATATAAATCTTACCAAGTCAACGCCATTTCAAAATGTTAAAGTTTCGGCATTACAATGACATAATAACGCTACACTCATAAGCTTGTTTACTTCTGACTGACAGTGCAGTTCATGCCATTCCGCTTCTAATGCTTGTTAAACCACGTGTCAGGTTTGTGTCTCGTTTTATTCGTCCCCTCGGAAACAAACTGTAATCCAAAAATCACTGCAAAATAACAGTCTCGATCCATAGTGTATCGCACCCTGTTGGAAACACATTTCAGTACAGTCTCCTGCAGTTCATTGGGTAAACATTTCATTTGAAATACTTTGTGATCTTACTGTTTTATTTAAAGTGAAACACGTATACATAATCTATGTTTAACGTGTGTTGAATCAGTGCTGTCATAGAGCTGCGCCTTTCTGTTACTGCATGGATTCGGGTTCGAGTTTCGTTTGCATTTCTTTTCTTTTTTTTTTCCCATGAAATGTTGTCTCTGATAGTCCTCGGAATGAGACATTGCTTGTTTTAGTTATATGAATATGTTTTATTTGAGCAATTTTGAAAACGAAGTACTGAAATAAAATAAAAAATGCCCTCAAGCAAGATGAGGTCTGAGCACCTATTGATAAACTTCACAATTAAAAAAAAAAAGAAAGAAAAAGTAAAATAATGATTGAGGAGTCTCTTTTGTGGATAAGTGCAGCCACTCAACTGAGACAGCGAAGCTCAATGGCGATGACATCCACTTTTTTCATTTTCAATGTATGTTATGTATTTCCCCGGCGAAAGGTTTTCTTATGAAAAGGTTAACATAAATAGAAATATAATATAGGCCTTTTAAAACAGTGACATTTCATTTCTATTATAGCCAGTGCACAAGTCTCTCATTTGAATTCCTAAAATAGTATTAAATTAGTATTATTTTCCAAACAAAATACAGCCAATGTTTGTTTAATAAGTGAACTAACTCAATAAATAAATCCTGTGAAACCTAACATAATTTTTGATGATACTAAAACATAATACTATGATACTTTTTGACATTTAAACCAGCAGCAGAAACAAAAAACCTAGATAGACTTCCTATTTATTTTTCCCCACTTCTAGAGCTCGGTCCTGCATCTCCTTGCCAGTCAAGCCCTTTCCCATCAAATCTTCTTTTACTTTATCCACCCAACTCTGTTTTGTCCTCCCTCTATTTTTCTTCCCTTGTACTCTCATTCCCATCACTCTTTTGGCCACATCTTCATTGTCTCTGCACATCACAGCTCCACACCATTTCAACCTACTTTCCTGTACTTAGACATCTCTCCTACTTTTGTTGTACGTCCATTTTATTCTTCTGTCTTTTTTTGCAACTCCACGCATCCATCTCAGCTGTCTCATTTCTGCCACATCCAACTTCTCCTACACTTCCTTTACTTCTCATGCCATATATACACCATTGCTGGTCTTAAAAACCTCACCCTTTATCTTTGTATAATTCCTCAATCACACAATACTCCTGAAATGTTCCTCCAATTGTTCATTTCCCCACTACACTCTGTGGGTTGTATCTGCATTTAGTTGCCTATATTGAGCTGCCACTGATCCTAGATATTTAAATATATCCACTGTCACGCACGAGAGCTTAGGAAGAAGCCAACAAGCCCAAAGGTGAGCGATACTACAAGGGATAGGGGGTCAATTGTGGTTACTAATGCTTCTCTTTCCCTATAAACAGAACCAATTTCGGTCATTTGCAATAACTATCCTGCATCACTCCCAACAATGTTGCTTGAATGCACAAAAACAAATTGAATACACAAAAGACAATGTGAAAACACAAAAACAAATCAGAAACCGCAAAAACAACTTGAATCTGCAAAAACAAATGAAAAAGGCAAAATCAAATTGAATGTCAGTCAGTGTCTAACCCGCTATATCCTAACACAGGGTCACGGGGTCCGCCGAAGCCAATCCCAGCCAACACAGAGCGCAAGGCAGGAATAAACCCTGGGCAGGGCACCAGCCCACTGCAGGACACTCACACCAAGCAAACACTAAGGACAATTTAGGATCGTCAATGTACCTAACCTGCATGTCTTTGGACTGTGGGAGGAAACCCATGCAGACATGGGGAGAACATGCAAACTCCACACAGGGAGGACCCAGAAAGCGAACCCAGGTCTCTTTACTGTGAGGCAGCAGCACTACCACTGCGCCACTCAAATTGAATGTACAAAAGCAAATTAAATACGCAACAACAAATCACAATATGCAAAAACAAATGAGACACAACAACTGCAAATGGAGAAGCACACAAACAAAATTAAAAATATGCAAACAAATTGAGTAGCATAAAATCAAAAAGAGCAGCGCATAACCCAAAAGGAGGTGGAAAAAACATTGAAAACTGAAGATCATAATGATTTAATCCCAGCTTTTCGACGGGTGGTATGGTGGAAGCAAGAATGGTATAAGGTAACAGAGGTTTCTAATCTATTGTAGGTATTTTATATTTTATTTAAATTATAACGTTTGTATAACTTTGAGCACTCTCCACCAGAGCAGGGTTTCTGTCACTTTAGGTCGTGCCATTTTCTTCATTCTATGCCCACAGCTTGTATTGCTCACATCATGCCTTCACTTTCTCCTCACTTTGCGCACTCCCTTCCCATTCCTCCTTTCACTCTCTGCATTTTACATCTTCACTTCAGGCCATCACTTTCTTGCCCGTTCCCTGCAGTCATGCTTTTCATTGTTCAGTTCGAAAATTAGATGTGATGTTTGCTCTGAGGATGTTGATGGAGAAGTTTAGAGAAGGCCAGAAGGAGTTGCATTGTGTCTTTGTGGACCTGGAGAAAGCATATGACAGGGTGCCTCGAGAGGAACTGTGGTATTGTATGAGGAAGTCGGGAGTGGCAGAGAAGTATGTAAGAGTTGTACAGGATATGTATGAGGGAAGTGTGATAGTGGTGAGAACTGCAGAGGGAGTGATGGATGCATTCAGCGTGGAGGTGGGATTACATCAGGGATCGGCTCTGAGCCCTTTCTTATTTGCAATGGTGATGGACTGGTTGACAGACGAGATTAGACAGAAGTCCCGTGGACTATGATGTTTGCTGATGACATTGTGATTTGTAGCAACAGTAGAGAGGAGGTTGAGGAAACCATGGAGAGGTGGAGATATGCTCTAGAGAGGAGAGGAATTAAGGTCAGTAAGAACAAGACAGAATACATGTGTGTAAATGAGAGGGAGGTCAGTGGAATGGTGAGGATGCTGGGAGTAGAGTTGGCGAAGGTGGATGAGTTTAAATGCTTGGGATCAACAGTACAGAGTAATGGGGATTGTGGAAGAGAAGTGAAGAAGAGAGTGAAGGCAGGGTGGAATGGGTGGAGAAGAGTGTCTGGAGTGATTTGTGACAGACGGGTATCAGCAAAAGTGAAAGGGAAGATCTACAGGACGGTAGTGAGACCAGCTATGTTATATGGGTTGGAGATGGTGGCACTGACCAGAAAGCAGGAGACAGAGCTGGAGGTGGCAGAGTTAAAGATGTTAAAATTTGTGTTGGGTGTGACAAGGATGGACAGAATTAGATAGATAGATAGATAGATAGATAGATAGATAGATAGATAGATAGATAGATAGATAGATAGATAGATAGATAGATAGATAGATAGATAGATAGATAGATAGATAGATACTTTATTAATCCCGATGGGAAATTAGAAATGAGGACATTAGAGGGTCAGCTCAAGTTGAATGGTTGGGAGACAAAGTCAGCGAGGCGAGATTGCATTGGTTTGGACATGTGCAGAGGAGAGATGCTGGGTATATTGGGAGAAGGATGTTAAGGATAGACCTGTCAGGCAAGCGGAAAAGAGGAAGGCCTAAGTGAAGGTTTATGGATGTGGTGAGAGAGGACATGCAGGTGATGGGTGTGACAGAACAAGATGTACAGGACAGGAAGATATGGAAAAAGATGATCCGCTGAGGCAACCCCTAACGGGAGAAGCTGAAAGAAGAAGACTCTTCCTTTTGCGCTCTTTACTTTATTGTGCATGCCACCGCAGGAAAACGGCCCCTTCCATCTTCCTCATCTTCGATCTCAAATAAAAGCAGTGACATTCGCCTTGCTCTTCTGATTGCTTGCTAGCTGGCTCGTGTCACCTACCCATTCATCGAATCCTGTATGTCCCCAATATGTCATGTTATTGGAATACTGAGTAGTCCTGACACGTGGGAGCGAGCAGTTTCCCAGTGAACTACTGCTTTGGCTTTCAGCTGGTAGATGCAATGCAATGCACTTACGTAGCAGACAGTACTTCAGATCAACAAGTCTTTGAGATTAACTTAATGTAATCCTTTCCACTCGAGAGAAACACCGTTTGAATTACTTGAACAACTCGCACCGTCAGCCTCACCTGACAGGTGGCCAAAACATATACTGCGCCTTTGTGCTTTTTACACGTAAACCGATAGAGAACAAAGGGAAAAAATACAACTCATGCTAAATGTGTTTCTTTATTTCAGCATCCCCTTTGCACAGTCCTCCGCGTGCAGCAAGCTACGCAATAATAAGCGATTCCCTATTCACTTCACTCTTCACACGCATATGCTATAGCCAAAAAGAGTTAGCATCAGACTCGCGCATGCTCCCTAACTTTTTTTTTCTGCGTAAGCTACACAAGTTTCCTTTGCAAATACTTGCTGAATGCCAACCTGCGTAGGACCTGGCGTAGGCAAAGGCTCCCTGCGTAAACCCGTTGAAGACTTCGGACAGCAGGATTCACCTGCACAGGGCCACTTAATTTCAAGATCACGTTATAAACATTACTTCCTGCTGATATTTTTTCAATCTTGATTACAATCAGCAGTCCTCTTTTAATGACAGTTTCAAACGCACACTCTGATGTCAAGTTCACGCTCTCAGTTTACTGTTCATGTCATGCCTGCGAATAACCCAGCAGGTGGCGACGTACTGCAGCTCCCGCTTGCAGTCCAAGAAAACCCTGCATGCGTTCACCTCTCACTCTTTGTTGCATCCTAACATTTGCCATGCCAACGCTTGAGCTCACATTCTGCATTTTAATGTCACTTTCGGTTCGTGCCATTTTGTTAATTCTACCCTCTCAGCTTGTAGTGTTCACATCATGCCTTCAATTTCTCTTCACTTTGCGCACTCCCTTCCCATTTCTCCTTTCACTCTGCTTTTTACACATTCACTTCAGGCCGTCACTTTCTTGCCCTTTCCCTGCACTCATGATTTTCATTGTTCAGTTCGTAAATTAGCATTGTAATCTTCCTTTGGCACTCTACTTTATTCTGAGGCCACTGCAGGAAAAGTGTCCCTTCATCTTTCTCATCTTCGATCTCAAATAAAAGCAGTGGCAATTCGCCTTTCTCTTCTTATTGGTTATTGTTTAATAAGTAATGTGGCCAAACTCCACGTACTAGAAACATATTCAATATTTTAATTGGAAGTGAAGTTATAACTTCATGGCGGCAGCACTCCGCATTGAAAAACGTTTGTTATTTACCTTTTTTTCATTACATTAGTATACACGCTACTAACGTGTTATTTAACATGAGCATGTAGTGTTTGGCGTCAGAGAAGGAGAAATGGAATCTGCCGTTTTAAGCTAGACTGCTGGATGTGGCCCTAAAAAGTTACCGTTCACTTCTTCAGCTTTTACAAGCCACCCGGCTCCGTGTCACTTCGCTCACACAGTGTCAGGGACAACCCATACACAACACTTCCCCCCGGTTCCGTGAGCCGACCCAAGGCCAGCGTCCACATAAGATGCTCATTGGAGGCCCAGCATCACAACCGATTAACTTTTAGCTTCCGGGCGAGGGGTGGTCTGCCCCACCTTGCACCAGTTACTCACAGGACTGCCCTTATAGAAGGCTTCACCGGGAATTGGACACCGGAGGAGTGTTAGAGGTTATGCTGCCACCTAGTGGCTCACACTATATAAACAGACAGCCAGTGAGTCCTGTTGGCAATTGACTGTTTAACACCGACCGTTTGAGTAAAGCAGAGTTGGCTTGTGGAAAACAGCTCCGCATGGTCTATATACATAAACATGGTGTCAGAAGTGTGTACTGCAACCGCGCCGATTTTACGACAAATCAACTACATATCCAGCTAAAAAGCCATTGGAAAAATACTTTATAACTACAGTGGTGTGAAAAACTATTTGCCCCCTTCCTGATTTCTTATTCTTTTGCATGTTTGTCACACAAAATGTTTCTGATCATCAAACACATTTAACCATTAGTCAAATATAACACAAGTAAACACAAAATGCAGTTTTTAAATGATGGTTTTTATTATTTAGGGAGAAAAAAAATCCAAACCTACATGGCCCTGTGTGAAAAAGTAATTGCCCCCTTGTTAAAAAATAACCTAACTGTGGTGTATCACACCTGAGTTCAATTTCCGTAGCCACCCCCAGGCCTGATTACTGCCACACCTGTTTCAATCAAGAAATCACTTAAATAGGAGCTGCCTGACACAGAGAAGTAGACCAAAAGCACCTCAAAAGCTAGACATCTTGCCAAGATCCAAAGAAATTCAGGAACAAATGAGAACAGAAGTAATTGAGATCTATCAGTCTGGTAAAGGTTATACTGTAAAGCCATTTCTAAAGCTTTGGGACTCCAGCGAACCACAGTGAGAGCCATTATCCACAAATGGCAAAAACATGGAACAGTGGTGAACCTTCCCAGGAGTGGCCGGCCGACCAAAATTACCCCAAGAGCGCAGAGACGACTCATCCGAGAGGTCACAAAAGACCCCAGGACAACGTCTAAAGAACTGCAGGCCTCACTTGCCTCAATTAAGGTCAGTGTTCACGACTCCACCATAAGAAAGAGACTGGGCAAAAATGGCCTGCATGGCAGATTTCCAAGACGCAAACCACTGTTAAGCAAAAAAGAACATTAGGGCTCGTCTCAATTTTGCTAAGAAACATCTCAATGATTGCCAAGACTTTTGGGAAAATACCTTGTGGACTGATGAGTCAAAAGTTGAACTTTTTGGAAGGCAAATGTCCCGTTACATCTGGCATAAAAGGAACACAGCATTTCAGAAAAAGAACATCATACCAACAGTAAAATATGGTGGTGGTAGTGTGATGGTCTGGGGTTGTTTTGCTGCTTCAGGACCTGGAAGGCTTGCTGTGATAGATGGAACCATGAATTCTACTGTCTACCAAAAAATCCTGAAGGAGAATGTCCGGCCATCTGTTCATCAACTCAAGCTGAAGCGATCTTGGGTGCTGCAACAGGACAATGACCCAAAACACACCAGCAAATCCACCTCTGAATGGCTGAAGAAAAACAAAATGAAGACTTTGGAGTGGCCTAGTCAAAGTCCTGACCTGAATACAATTGAGATGCTATGGCATGACCTTAAAAAGGCGGTTCATGCTAGAAAACCCTCAAATAAAGCTGAATTACAACAATTTTGCAAAGATGAGTGGGCCAAAATTCCTCCAGAGCGCTGTAATAGACTCATTGCAAGTTATCGCAAACGCTTGATTGCAGTTATTGCTGCTAAGGGTGGCCCAACCAGTTATTAGGTTCAGGGGGGCAATTACTTTTTCACACAGGGCCATGTAGGTTTGGATTTTTTTTTCTCCCTAAATAATAAAAACCACCATTTACAAACTGCATTTTGTGTTTACTTGTGTTATATTTGACTAATGGTTAAATGTGTTTGATGATCAGAAACATTTTGTGTGACAAACATGCAAAAGAATAAGAAATCAGGAAGGGGGCAAATAGTTTTTCACACCACTGTAAGCAACCATGTACACGAACACAATACCGCCATCTTAAGGCAGCAATTCAGTTCTGTTTTGGACTTGCATGAGTAAAGAACACTTGACAATTTACCTCTTTGCAGCCGAAATTCATGCCTCGTCTCTCAGAGGTGTGCAAGCCCTTGAACAGGCTCCTTGATAAAAACACACAGTGGCACCAGAAAGCCATGGACGAGGTCAAGCGCCTAATCGCTGCAGCACCAATACTAATATATTACGACGTTAACAAGCCTATAACAGTACAAAGTGACTATAGTCAGAATGGCCTCGGCTGCTGCCTACTGCAGGAAGGGCAGCCTGTAGCATGTGCTTCCAGAGCTCCAGAGCAACCGACCAGAATTACGCTCAGATCGAGAAAAAATGTTTTAAGCATTGTGTGTGCCTGCCACCACTTTCATAGCTATCTGTATGGTTGGGGGGAGATCACTGTTGAAACTGACCACAAACCGTTAGTCGCAATCTTTAATAAACCTTTGCTTAGCGCCCAAAACGACTTCAAAGTATTCCACTTTCACTCCAAAACTACACTCTGGAAGTAACCTATAAACCAGGGTCGATTATGTATGTGAGCGACACACTGACCAAAGCCACGATACGCTGTCACGAAACACACGCCACATGTCCGGCATTCAGTCTGCAGCATGTACAAAGAACAGAATGATATAGAGAACATAAACCAGGCTGAGTACTTGAATGTCACGTGCCAGCGTCTGTCACAAATCATAGAGTCCACCAAGCGTGACAAACACCTCCAAATACTCAAGTCAGTAGTGCTGAACGGATGGTCCGACATGAAGGCAGAAACACCCGTGGTCATTAGGGAGTATTGGGTCTACTGCTATGAAATCAGTCTACATGACAGGGTACTTTTTAAAGGCCAGTGTGTAATTATTCCAAATCAACTGCATCCAGAGATGCTGTGGTGCATACATTGGAACCACATTGGTGGTGAAGCCTGCTTTAGATAAGCTTGTGAGACACTGTTTTAGCCAAATATGCACGGGGAGATTAAAGACTATGTAGAACAGTGCACTGTGTGCAACAAATATGCGCATGAAGAGCAGAAAGAGACCATGATGTCACATCCATTCCCCACATGCCCATGGCAAATTCTGAATATGGAGTAAGTAAGGACTTTCTGCTGATCGCTGATCACTACTCAGACTTCTGGGAAGTTGAACTATTGCTCGACATATCAGCAGGCACCACCATTAAAAGATGCAAGGCTCAATTTGCCAGGTACGGCCAGCCCGACCGAGTCATTATGGACACAAGGTCTACAATTTGCTTGCACTATGTTCTATAAGTTTGCTTGGGAGTAGGTAGGGTTTTGAGCACGTTACTTCATCCCCAAGGTAGCCTAAAGTTAATGGCAAAGTGGAATCACTGGAGAAAATTGTTAAAAGCGTTTGCAGACGTGTGAACCAAATGAGTGATGACCCATGGAAAGCAATTTTGCACTGGAGAAACACACCAACTATGGATGTGGACACCAGCTCATAGTTACTGACACACTGCTCCAATCATGTGTAGTTGCGGATGTTCCTGATAAGCTGCATTTTAAACAGCAAGTCGCAAAACAATCTTATAAATGGCCAGAGACCTTCCCGAGCTGAATGTGGGGCAAAGCGTAAGAATGAAGCCTCTTCCGGGTGACAGAACCGGCATATGAAGACAGGGAGCTTGCCTCCAACAGGTAGCCCTGCACTCCAATCTGGTAGATGTGGAAGGAGCCCTGTATCGACACAACCGAGTGGACCTCAGGCCTGCCGAGTCTACTCTGACCAGAATGGTTTCAGGCTCACTGAGAGCCAGCGAGGTACCGCACCAAGACGCACCAACCGAGGCCATGGCAGAGAACCAGCTGGAGCATCCACCTGCAATCAACAACGCACCCATCTCAAAGCTGAGAAAGAAGATGCAAACTGAGAATGCACCTGACATCTCGCACTACACGCACAATAGTAGACGGATTCAACTGCAGAAAAGACCCGACCTCTGAATATTTAATTGATGCGGTTATGTTTGGTCACTTTATTGAAATGTTCTAGTTTAAAAAAAAAAGTTTTTGTGGGTAAATACTGTAACTAATGTCTCTTGTGTAAATGTGTTGGACTACAAAGTCGTAAGAAGGGAGATGTTAAAGGGCTATGCTGCCATCTAGTGTCAGACACTATATAAACCGACAGTGAGTGCTGTTGACAGTTGACCGTTTGACACAGACAGTTTGAATGAAGCAGACAGAGTTGGCTTGTGGAAAACGGCTCCTGGTGGTCAATTTACATAAACAAGGAGCATGTCCTTATCACATTCAGACCCGGGGCGCTGTGGTATTGTCATTTGTAGATGAAACAGAAAACGATTTTACTTTGTGGAGTCTCTCATAGCAGTTTGTTGCAAGAGCAATTTTGATAATTTCAGTCCCACATACAGTGTGACTCAGGTACTTTGTGCTATACTTATTTATATTTCACTTTCAGCCTTTGTTATCACCATATTTATAAAGTGAGTATGAAAAGAGACAGGCATTCCTTTTAGTGTATGACAATTTTATGTTAAATCCTGAAGTCTTTCATGTCAGTGTTCATATTTTAGCCTGGTCACTCTTTGAAATGTTACCACAAATACCATCAAAGCCAGAGGTTAAACAGCAATATGTCAAGAATCAATTACTGGGTCTTAAGGGATGGCATGGTGAAAACAGTGACACCGAATGTCTACTGTCTATTTAGCTATTTTTTAATGATTGGACATTAAAACTTTTGCATACCTGCCAGAGATCCATTTAAAGTATTACACACACAAGTTTCTAAGTCATGTACTGACTTAGAAAACCATAATGTGTGACGGCAAGCAAATATTAACCAGAGTGTTGCAGGACACACATAACCAACCAAAAGCAATCGGCTATGACAAGCGACAACTGATCTTTTTTAATGTAATTTGTTAGCAGGCTGATCTTAGACCAAACTATTATATCTGATACCAAGGCATCAAATTTGTTCTGCTGTGCTTGCAGTAGACATGTCAGATTTCTCCTGGATACAAACCCATTCACTGGTGACACCCCAGTCGGTTCTGCCATTGCTTTGGTCGAGAATGCTCGAAGTTCTTCAAAATACCTGAAAAAGATAAGAGATGTCTTTTACCTTTTAGCGTTCTCGCTTTCATCAAACCACTTGTTGAAAAACTGGGATTAAATCGTTATGAATTTCAGTTTTCACTGTTTTTTCCGCCACTATTTGGGTTATGCGTTGCTCTTTTTGTTTTCATGCTTCTCAGTGTGTTTGCGCAGACTTCATTTTGTTTTTGTGCTGCTCTATTTGCATTTGTTGTTTCTGATTTGTTTTTGCATATTCAATTTGCTTTTCCATTTTCTCATTTGCTTTTGTGTATTGTGGACCTTGGTCTGTGTACTTTTTGGTATTTGAAATTTCATTTTAGAAGCAAAAACGAAAAAATGAAAATGAAAGGAATTTTCAGATTTTTATTTCTGATTAAAGAATAAAATGAGGGAAAAAAAGGTATTTTTTAATTCTGTGGTAACAAATAGCAGTCATAAACTTAAAATTACACATACTTTTCTGGATTTATTTGTGATTCAAATAATGAAAGTGTTATAGCTCAAAAACAACAAAACAGACACATTTTCGTTGTCTGAAACCGGAGATACTTGTGTGCGATTCTTGACGATACATGCAAACAGTCCTCCTCACAACACATCGATCGACGGCCGGCAATTTTTATAGTGCTAGCATTTTGAATGGTTGCTCATTGACTTTTACCGGCTACTATAGCTAGTAAACGTTTCGAGTATTAACAGTGCACAAAGTGTAACACATGTTAGGAGAGCAACGTGATTTACAGAAAGTTTTCTTAACATGTGTTACACTTGTCAATGAGCAACCATTCACACAATTACACACATTCAAAATGCTAGCAATATAAAAATTGCCAGACTTAGTGTTAGCAAATGAAATCACCAAATGTTAGCTCTTTCACCATAAGTAACAACATTAACGTTCATAAAAGAACTGCTACATCAGTGGAGCAAAGTCTGCAAAGCTTGTATTTTTACCTGAAAGATGAGACTCAGTTTTTCTGCAGTTATGTCCTCGTCCCGGAGTGAACATTGAAAGGTTCTTTTAATGTACTGAAAAACAACGTAATGGTCCATCCTCTGCTGATGCCATGCAGTGTAACTTCAAGGCCGTTGGTCGATGTGTTGTGAGGAGGACTGTTCACACATGTCGTCAAAAATCGCACAAAAGAAGAAGTACCTCCGGTGCCAGACAACAAAAATGCGTCTGTTTTGTTGTTTTTGAGCTATTACACTTTCATTATTTGAATCACAAATAAATCCAGAAAAGTATGTGTAATTTTAAGTTTATGACTGTTATTTGTTACCACAGAATTAAAAAATAACTTATTTTCTCTCATTTTATTAATCAAAAATCAAAATCTGAAAATTCCTTTCATTTTCGTGTTTTCGTTTTTGCTTCTAAAATGAAAATTCAAATACCATTTTGTGGTTTCTGATTTGTTTTTGTGTTTTCTGATTTGTTTTTGGTCTGTGTACTTTTTGGTATTTGAAATTTAATTTTAGAAGCAAAAACGAAAAAAAAAAATGAAAGGAATTTTCAGATTTTGATTTTTGATTAAAGAATAAAATGAGGGAAAATAGGGTATTTTTTAATTCTGTGGTAACAAATAGCAGTCATAAACTTAAAATTACACATACTTTTCTGGATTTATTTGTGATTCAAATAATGAAAGTGCAATAGCTCAAAAACAACAAAACAGATGCATTTTCGTTGTCTGAAACCAAAAGTACTTCTTCTGCACAATTTTTGGCGGCACGTGCAAACAGTCCTCCTCACAACACATCGATCGACGGCCTTGAAGTTACACTGGCATCAGCAGAGGATGGACCATTATGTTGATTTTCGGAACAGTAAAAGAGTGACACTCCGGGACGAGGACATGACTGCAGAAAAACTGAGTCGCATCTTTCAGGTAAAAATACAAGCTTTGCAAACTTTGCTTCATTGATGTAGCAGTTCTTTTATGAACGTTATTGTTGTTACTTACTGTGAAAGAGCTAACATTTGGTGATTTCATTTACTAACACTAAGTCTGGCAAATTTTATAGTGCTAGCATTTTGAATGTGTGTAAATGTGTGAATGGTTGCTCATTGACTTTTACCGGCTACTAGTTACTAGCTAATTAGTAAACGTTTCGAGTATTAACAATGCACAAAGTGTAACACATGTTAGGAGAGCAACGTGATTTACAGAAAGTACAGAAATGTCCTCTTAGAGAGTCAAGGCTGGGGGGCTGTCAAAAGGCACTGCCTGTTAAAGTCCATTGTGGCACTTCTTGTGTGATTTTGGATTATACAAAAATAAATTGTATTGTATTGTATTATCAGTGACTGTGGGTGTGCCAGCATCTCCTTCCTGTATTTTTTCCACAATGCAGATTCTTTACAACACAGAATGGATAAATCAGGTTCAGAAACTGAATGGACTGCCCCAGTCTCCATTTTTATTAGTTTTATTTGCAGCAGATGCCTTCCTCAATTTTTTACATTTGCACTCTCACTATTTTCCTGTTTCCCAATGGGAATTTTCATATTTTAATACAATATGGTTAGCAAAGAAATGCTTACATTACTGGGAATTTCTTATGTATGACTTAGAGGCCCGCACACACCAGCGGCTGCATTCAAAGGCAGGGAAGGGCTTGTGGGAGATCAATTTGCGTCAATCACTTTGGCCCTTTCTCTCCTCTTTGTACTTCTCATCTATTAAATAGATGATGAGACCTTATGATAGACCTTTCAGCACCTCAGTATGATTTTTAAGATTAGTATATCAAAGGATCACATACAGGGTATTAAACATATGTAACACTATCAAATGTAAACCAGCAATAAAGAAACAAGACACAATAAAAATGAATTTGGACTTTGGAGTCCCCACATCATTCAAAGCTGCAAAGGTTTGACATTTACAGAGTCAGAGACAACCTACCACACTGCTTTTATAAGCTTCATTAACCAGAGGTTTCAGAACGCAGGCTACTTTTAGCAATAAAGAGCAGATGTTGATTAGAGTCATCGTCTTTTAAAGCGGACATTTGAACTTAGATTTATTGCTGGATTTGGCATTAAAATTATTTCCACATGAGGTGAAGTGCAGCTGAGAGCTATAAAGTGCAAAAGTGTGGCAAGGCAAACTGATCTCCTGTTCGATCGGCTTGTGAAAACCCCACTAATGACATCTGATGGACTAACGTCATCAACTCAAGACCATTAGTGGCAGTGAATTCTCTCCCATTTCATTCACTTGATTTTTATTGCAGTCTGTATTCTCCTCAAAGCAGATTTAAAGTGTTCTTCTTTTGCTTGTAAGGCAGTTTATTTGTTTCTCATTTATTTCTTCTTTTCATACTAGATTAGCTTTTCGTCAGCAATATTTGTAGTATCGTTGCCTCCTCTCAATGGATGTTGGCTTATTTCCTTATGAGATTATGGTCTGTGTCACATGGCAGGGTCACAACATGCGACATCTGTCACAATTAATATTGTTTAACAGAAACAGCCGTGACTCTCTTCCATCAGGAGATACATAAAAGGAACATTTGTGGGAAATGAAGGGGTAGACAAAAGGAAAAAAAGAAGTTCTATCATGAAAACAAAAGGCTGAAGTGAGGGATCACCCATCTAAAAGGTTTCCTTTCGTCTTATATCCTGCTCTCTGTCACTGAGAAAAAAATCTCTTCAGGCATTTGGGCTGGTAACTGTACAAGTGAAGTTGTTTAGCACTTCAGAATGAGTCCAGTGCAAATTAAGATGGATGTATCTATAAGTGTGACCTGCAGTGGATTGTCGTTCTCTCAAGGTTTGGATTCTTTGTTGCAGCTAGTGGTGCAAAGATAAGCCTTAGCTCTTTGTGACTCGTCAATGAATATTGCAGGCTGGTAAAGTGGATGGATGATAAAATGAACTTCTTAACATTGTGCAGACATTTTTATAGGTAGGCTTTGAGTAATTCAGGTTGTTCTCCCCCTTGTGATGGGTATGCACAGTGCAGTGGACTAGGAGACCACAGAAAAGTATAACATGGAGGTCTTCGTTTGCAGTATCACTGCTATAAAGTAAGTAGTGCAAATATGGTAGGTGCTCTAGATGGTCTACGGGCAGAAGAATAGGATATGGTGACAGAAAGAAAGTAAAATTCAATCTTTCAGGGAAAACCATATTGTTCCCCCACAATTCAAAAGGGCATGTGACCTAACAAACACCCGGGGAACTACTCTTCCTCAGGCTTAGATAATGTGTCCAGGAAGAACTTGGGTGAGGAGAGAAGACCTCTAGACCAAATGAGAACAGCACAAAGTCCTGGGCCAGGAGAACAGAACCAGGTTCTTTCATTACAATTTAATGGTTCACCTGGAAAACTAGTCTTTCTAAAGTAGAAGGTGCCCAAAGTTTCTGGTGTAGTGAGTCAAAATGAAATTCCTAAGGACATCCAAGGATCAAATTGGTTGTTGAGGTTTGGGGGGATAGAGAACTGCCACCTTGTGCAATGGTACATATTAACAACTTAAGCAAGCGGAATCACTACTAATTCAAATGAAATATATAAATCTCTCTTTTTCAATTTCCACCATAAAGTCATGAAAGTATTCTACATTTGCTGCTCTGTCTTGTTCAGTGACAAGAATTAGTGTTTCACAGTAGACAAAGCCATTTGAATATGTAAAGTTCCCCTTCACATTATATGATTTTTGCAAGGATTTTTAGTCACACAATTTCCTTACATAATCTTAGCAAGTCGGGAGCAGTTACATTACACTCACATGACCGTCATTCATGTAGTCAGAAATTTCCAGGGATTCAGTAGAATCAGTCTGTGACTTTCTTGGAGCAAATCAGCCAAGTTTCATTTTGTCTTAAATTGTAGGGATGGGCTCGTGCATACGCTGACAACCAATGAGTGCTCACCTGGAAGTAGAATGTATATAATGTACAATACAATACAGTTTATTTTTATATAGCTCAAAATCACACAAGAAGCGCTGCAATGGGCTTTAACATGCCTTGCCTTTATGACAACCCCCCAGCCTTGACTCTCTAAGAAGACAAGGAAAAACTCCCAAAAAAACCCTTGTAGGGAACAAAAATGGACGAAACCTTGGGAAAGGCCGTTCAAAGGGAGACCCCTTTCCAGGCAGGTTGGGCATGCAGTGGGTGTCAAAAAAAGTGGGCAAGTACAATAGAATGCACAGAACAGAATACAAGTAACCCTCAATACAATATAATATTACAAGTACAGAGCAGAATTCAACACTAGATGATATCACATAATACAATTTGTAGCTACGAAGAATAAGGAATGAGGGTGTTTTGAATCTTCAAATAAAAGAGTAGCTTGTGTTCCATCAGCAAACTGGCAGATAAACTTGAAAAAAAAACTGAAGGTGAGTGTAAAAAAACAAAACAAAAAAAGATATAAAGCAAAATGAAACCAAAGCCTAATGTAACAGACAATAATCATGGGCGAGAGAACGAGAGAGTGAAAACCAAAAGTACACGTGAGAAAAGAGCACAAAGATAAACTTTGAATACTTCAGAGATTTGGTATCCACTAGTTGTAAAAGAATTTGTACTCATAGCCGTCCTTTTATTGCATTGTGTCGATTACACATGGGTCACAACCTCAAAGGCCACAACCCTAGTTATACTGGAAGCGGACCTAACGATGGAAATAAACACTGGCGGCCTTTGAGGACCCAATAGCTTGTCTGCCAGATGCCTTGTGTTTCATGTACTGCAAGAGAAAGGAAAAAAGAAAAAAAAATGCAGTTATTGCAGCTGAATTTGTCATAACTGGAAAGCATTGGTGCAGCACAGACTCTGACAAGAAGTTGGCTGTCAGAAAAAGGAGCAAGCCCATGATATTTTAGAAGTGCGAAACTGCTCTGGAAAACCATCACAGAGTCTTCTAATTTGTCACTCCCAAGGATTTTTTATTCATGTAACCTGACACATTCAGGAAAACGAGAACAGCAACTGCAGTCGTCAATTTTGATATTCCCTCCAACTAAGATTCATGTAATGTGACACCAGCTTTAGCTTTTTCAGAGCACAGCAGCCATTGAAATTAACTACTCTATATACAGTAATCCCTCCTCGATCGCGGGGGTTGCGTTCCAGAACCCCCTGCGAAAGGTGAAAATCTGCGAAGTAGAAACCATATGTTTATATGGTTATTTTTATATTGTCATGCTTGGGTCACAGATTTGCACAGACACACAGGAGGTTGTAGAGAGACAGGAACTTTATTCAAACACTGCAAACAAACATTTGTCTCTTTTTCAAAAGTTTAAACTGTGCTCCATGACAAGACAGAGATGACAGTTCCGTCTCACAACTAAAAGAATGCAAACATATCTTCCTCTTCAAAGAAGTGCGCGTCAGGAGCAGAGAATGTCAGAGAGAGAGAGAGAAAAAAGCAAACAATCAAAAATCAATAGGGCTGTTTGGCTTTTAAGTATGCGAAGCACCGCCGGACAAACCAGCTGCAAGGAAGAGAGCAATGTGAAGGTAGTCTTTCGGCATTTTTTAGAGGAGCGTCCGTATCCTCTAGGCCAGCGTGCGAAAAGCTCCTCTGCTCACACCCCCTCCGTCAGGAGCAGAGAATGTCAGAGAGAGTGAGAGAGACAGAGAAAAACAAACAATCAAAAATCAATACGTGCCGTTCAAGCTTTGAAGTATGCAAAGCACCGTGCAGGAAGCATATGTGAAGATAATCTTTCAGCATTTTTAGACGAGCGTCCGTATCGTCTAGGGGTGCGAACAGCCCCCCTGCTCACACCCCCTCCGTCAGGAGCGCAGAGAATGTCAGAGCAAGAGAGAGAGAAAAGTAAACAATCAAAAATCAATATGTGCTGTTTGATCTTTTAAGTATGCGAAGCACCATGCGGGAAGCATATCGCTTGACAAAGCAGCCACATGTATGCCCAGCAAGGATGGCAGCAATGTCAAGGTAATCTTTCAGCGTTTTTTTGAGGAACGGCCGTATCCTCTAGGGGTGCGAACAGCCCCCGTGCTCACAATATATTTGAGGAGTTTTATTTAATACGTAATACACGCTCTGGTTGGGTAGCTTCTCAGCCATCCACCAATAGCGTCCCTTGTATGAAATCAACTGTGCAAACCAACTGTGGAAGCATGTACCAGAAATTAAAAGACCCATTGTCCGCAGAAATCCGCGAACCAGCAAAAAATCTGCGATATATATTTAAATATGCATATATATAAAATCCGCGATAGAGTGAAGCCGCGAAAGTCGAAGCACGATATAGCGAGGGATTACTGTACTCACGTATAACTCTGGTCTTGAAACCCGAAAAATCAATCATAAAATCAGACCCCGACTTATACGTTCGTTCAAAAATGTGGCACTTAATTTTTTTTTTGTTACATCTTCTTGCCTACTCCAATCTTGCATCAGTTTCTCAGACACATCGAATTTTGTTGCAGCAGCGCAGTTACCAATTTCTTTCACCACTTCAATGACGTTTAATTTAAAACCAGCTTCATATTTTTTTCTGATTGAATGCTCCATCTTAGATAAGGGATGCTCTTACGATAAAGGTGTATGAGGGTGTGAGATACAAAAAACACAAATCAGTGCAAACGTCACTTCGGAATAGTTTGGGTATTACCAAGTGGTCACGTAGGCACCATAGAAGACAGGGAGAGAGAGAAGTTAGGGGCACACGCTGATACAGCGCATTAGCGCACCCACATAGAAAGAAAAGGCCGTGTGCTCCATGGTTACTCTCTCGGGTGGGCGTTAGCATTCGACTTATACAACCAGCATTATAAAATACCACAAATTATACTGCAAAAGCTAATCCGTGGGAGAACTTAACCGCGAGTATATACAGTATTTAATGAATTCTCCAGTGGCAAAATCTCTTCTGCAGTACGTTTTGTGATGTGTAAACAGTGTTGGGGATTGTTACTTTTAAAAGTGACTTAGTTACATTACACATTACTTACAGAAACAAAAGTAACTAAATATGCTACATATCTACTTATTGTAACATTTAATGCATTTTAAATAGTGTGTTCCTTTTGTGTTACTTGTTCTTCTTTTGTATGAAAAACTGCACATTTCACTGGCTGGCATTTGTTATTAAATCTTAAACCTTCATGAAACTGACCAGAGGTATGGCCAAATTGCACCATTTTCTTGCGTTTTATAAATACTGTGGCACTTCTGGGTCTAGACCTGAGAGGGACATGCTCCTTAAATGACCATGACTTTTCTGAGTCAAATGGGAGTAGCTGGCTACAAAAGGCAACCCCCTGAAAAGCACAGGTGGGGGTGCACTTAGAGAGAACTTTGATTGTGTCTCCCCCAGCTAAGATGATCACTGGCTCTCTGTGACCCTAAACTAGGAAAATTAAAAGTACCCATCAGTGCATGTAGAATTAGTTAAAACAAATAGGCTATCACAGTTGATGACCACATCTCCTGCCTCTCAAACATATTCATGCATCAAAATCACCTGACTGGCTAGGTTTTCAATTACTATGGTACAAAATCCATATAGATACATGAAGTACTTGGGACTGTCAGGGTTCTTGCAATCCAGAAATGAAAAAACTGAATATCTAAAAAAATCAATTATAGCACAATCAGAATTATACATGCAAGGACCTAAGAGTGAAATAAAGACATGCAACAACATCTGTATAAAAAATCACATCTCCATCACTGCATTTCAAATCTCAAACTACTCAGTAGGAGCTACATTTTAATATAATAGGATTTCAGTGAATTGAATAGACATTACTGAAGCATTTCCATTACAATTGCTCAGACTGTGTCAAATATTTGGGAGAACTGTTAGTCTGGCCACAAAAACTGTAATCAGGGGGCTGAGGGGAGAAGTGAGAAGATTGCAACTCTGAAATTGTTTCTTGTTGATGTTTTCACAGCAAAGAACTTAAAAAGATTTGGTGTGTGGCGGACGGCTGAGAAGGATCCCTGGATGCCTGGAAGGACAGATAGAGGGACAATACCTCCCCTGGGTCATTAGAGGGCAGTTGCCCTGGTCTGCATCAGGGCCACAAGATCAGAGCTTAGAAGCTCAGCCCTGTTGCAGCCCGTGGCCACCGCCAGGGGGCGCCCAGAGGACTGTGGAGCTCTGGATTACAGGGCTCATGCGGCACATCCGCCACACCAGGAAGATCATCACAAAGCACCTGGAACACATCCGAGGCATTATAAAAGGGGCAGCCTCACTCCATTAGTCGAGTTGGAGTCGGGTGGAAGAGGACGGAGCTTGCGTGTGGAGGAGTGAGGGTGGCAGAAAGAGAAGAAAGAGAGAAAGAAGGGACTGAGTATTTGGCTGGTTAAAGTATTCTGTGGTGTTGTACATCGAAGAGTAATAAACGTGTGTGTTTTTGGACATCTGGTGTCTGTCTGTCTGTGTTAGGGGGCTGAACTTCACCAGGTGTCAGGTTGGTTTTCAGGGCTTCTGTTTTCAAATCTACTCTATATATATAAAATCTTAAGTCTAAAAGTGCAATGATTTTGTGCAGCGATTTTATGTTACGTTTTTTGTCACGCTTTAAATCAGGCTTATTTTCAAACCTACATATATATGTTTGGTATCATTGTTTTCAGAATGTGATGTTGTTAGATTTTTAGATTCTTATTCTGTTTCTAAATTATAAAGTAAAACACATCAAGAACTCACGTCCTGCGAGACGATACTTAACTAAGAGTGCCAAGAGATTTAACTACGCCTGGGGCAGGAAATAAAAGACAAAGAGTAGGACAGCTGCTGTACAGGCTTTTAAATGTTCGACACCACGCGAGATGCAGATCACGCGGCACGGCAGCAGCAGCAGCAAGCCAGCAGCTGATTGAGCAAAGAGGAGGTAAAAAAAAACTATTTGTTTCCCATTGCATCACCGTTTACAGGGAGGGTTTCTGTGGAGCGACTGCGTCTTCTTGGGGTGTGTTCAGCCCCCCTCTTCACAACGCGAGTGGCAGACTGGCTGCAACTGGGGGTTGGGCGCCAAAGACCCCAGGAAGGCTTGCCCCCCAAGTGTTTTTATAAAATGTATTTCAAACTTCTAGTCCCCCACTGTAAACTCCAAAACTACAAAATACCATTTGCACCAAAATTAAATAAATAAAATGGCAATTATGAAATAAATAAATAAATAAATAAAATAAAAAATAAAGTGATTATATGTAAATGAGTCAACAAATTGTGAAAAACTGCTTAATTGAATAAAAATGACCTAATCATTACTAAAAGACATCTAATTATTATGGAATACAATTTCATCATTGTATTATTATGACATGTTTTATTTCACAAGGGCCTTCTTTTTAATGCAGTTTTTATTTCACAATGTGACTTTTCCAAATGGCACATTTCTGAATGGCTTTCTTATTTATTTCCCAATATCTCTTGTTCTGATTGTTTTGTCAATCAAGACAAAGACCACCCAAATTGACCTGTTCCTATTGGTGAATCCTTTGCTGTCAATTCTTGATTGTAGGCAGTAGGCAGCCAAAGGTCTTTTAGCACTACTCACATTGAAACTGGAAAACACTCCAAGACAGCTGAAAGTTGGCATGGTCAGCTTGACAAGAAAGAGATTGTTTAACATATGGTGCTATTTTGAGACAAATTGGCAATATATTTGAAATACTCAGACACAGAAATGCTCTTCAAAATACTGGCATTGATAACAAAGTCATTAGTAGTTTAAGAGACTGAAAGAGCAATGTGTCTGCAAGAAAATGCCCATCCAAGAAATCTCCAAAGGCACACCATCCATCCATCCATTTTCCAACCCGCTGAATCCGAACACAGGGTCACGGGGGTCTGCTGGAGCCAATCCCAGCCAACACAAGGCACAAGGCAGGAACCAATCCTGGGCAGGGTGCCAACCCACCGCAGGACCAAAGGCACACATTAATGCTAAATGTCCGAGGCTGGAAATTTCAGATGACATAAGAAACATGTAAAAATGTGTAGAAACGGAGCTCAGTTGATCGTAAATTACCCAGAATCTCTTCATCAACGTGAATAGTTTGAAGATCACTCATTCCCAGTGTATCATCAATTCATCTTAAAACAGACTGCTCTTCAGATTGGTGGCGGCTCGCCGTGGGGCTAAATGCTTGACTGACAGTAACCTGTTAGAAGGGAGCAGGGTGCCCTTGCATTCCACAAGTCTTGAGAACATTCAAGATGATTGGTAGAGACTTTCAGAGGAAAGACAGTGGGTTTTTCTTACTGAATCAAGGAGAGTGAAAGAATGGGAGACACAGAACAACAGGGCGATCACAGCTACACCGGCAGTGTGACATTAAGGAGGGGGGAACAGAGTGTCCCTCACAGCAGGTCTTCTTTCATCTGGCATTTCCTGTGGATTGTAATATTGTGAACAATGTGGTCATTAGGCTGTTATTGTTCATTTTATTATTGTTTGATAAAGCTTCATATACTGTATTTCATTCATAAAACTAACTACCACAGATAATGCTGCCTTGATGTTTTTCCAGTTTGTGAGAAAAGTACAAGTAGCACTTGTAATGAGTAAAGAAAAACTTGTGACAACTTCACGAAGGTTTGGGGAGCAGCCCCGTATAATGTCCAGCCGAAGGACACAATATTAAACATAGAATCAAAACAGAATCGTCTAACAAAAAAAAAAAGAGGTTGATATGGGGATATTTACACAAAAGTAAATCAGGAAATGGAATCAAAATATGGGGACGGAAGTGACATCATCGGCTCGTTGACGGAAAAGACGTTGTCATGTCGGCGCCGGAAGTAACGTCATTGAGTCGGCATCGGTAAGCTATTCTTTTCCTTCGCTGGTTCTGTTGGTAGAGAGGGAGATAGGTTAGTACCATGATTCACCCCTTCGTCCCTTGCTGTTTCACTCACCTTAGGGCTTGTTGGCTGTCTCCTAAACACACATGTGTGATACACTAAAAGGTCTTTGGTAACCTACCACTTATACCAGACAAAAGTAATCAACAGCAAAGAATTAGCCGATTGGAAAATGCTCCGTCCAGTTATCCTTGATTGACAAGTGACGAAACCATTAAGAGAGACTCCAACAGACTCCAGCTTCAGACCTCCAGAGCTCCATTTTGTTGAGGAGGTTGTCGCCTTACATTATATGTCAGTGATATACTTAGTTACTCTTAAGGTTTCGATTAGGGTTGGGGAAGGTTATCTAACTGAAGTTGAGTAAACCAGGTGGCAAAAAATAGCGCTGGAGTTTCTCTTCTCTGTACTCAAATGTGGCACTTGGTGCCACGGCCCGCTGCACACCCAGCCTACCTGGAAAGGGGTCTCTCTTTGAACTGCCTTGGAAGGTTTCTTCCATTTTTTCCCTACAAGGGTTTTTTTTGGGAGTTTTTCCTTGTCTTCTTAGAGAGTCAAGTCTAGGGGGTTGTCATAAAGGCAGGACCTGTTAAAGCCCATTGCGGCACTCCTTGTGTGATTTTGGGCTATAAAAAAAAAAAAGTATTGCATTGTATTTAAAATGCCACTCAGAAATGTGCAGTTGTGGAATAAAAACGGTCTTTAAAAAAGGCCAATCTGAAATAAAACCTATATTAATAGTAAAATGATGACATTGTATTTCATAAGAGATGACTTTTATTTGTGTTTTGTCTCAATTTATTGACTCATCAATGAATATCACTGCAGTTTTGCATGCTATTTTTTATTTCATAATTGTCATTTTATTTTATTTTGCACAATGAGAGAACATGGATATACTCACCACGTGGGAGTCTTGGTGGGCACTAAGTATAAGCGAAGCTGCATTTCATGCGCACTTTGCACTAAATGTTCTCCCAAATCACATCCCTCTCAAAAAAAAAAATCTCTTGTTGCTAGGCAACAGTTTGTTTTGTGTAACCAAGGCAAAGCTACAGTCCCTTTGTTATGAATTGATGGTCCTGTTAGTGTTTTACAAGAGCAGGTTATTCTCTCTGTTGCGAGTTTAGTCCCAAACAGTATGGCCAAGACTGTCAAAATTACAAAGAAGCCACTGAAATTAACCCTTTGCACTTATGAATGATTTCCTTTGTTGTTGTTTGCTGATGTCTACCTGTTTTGACATTGTCTCATAAGCCATGATTCTTCTGATTGCTCTTCTAGATCTGTAAAGTTCCATCAATGGCTTTCATTTTCCAGATTATTGACTATGACCTACCGTTCACATGCAGTGTCCTTATATTAAATGACTCTTAAAGCCCACCACAAACAGTGTGAGGAGAACTCAGTAGCAAATGGTGAGTCTCATACAAAGTTCTCTTTTATAGAAATGGAAAAAAAATGCTCAGACTGCTCTAATGATGAAAAACTTGCCTAGTCAAATACCTTTTAAGCAGAGTATTGATCTCTTAGCACAGTAATGGCAATGTATCTCCAGATCTCATAAGTCACTTTGTCTGCCTAACAAAAATAATCCGATCAATTCTTGAAAGCTTTCCACATTAACAGCCAAGAAGATCTATATTTTTGTGACCCAGCAAAACACAGTAGACTTATGGCCTCTTAAAAAACAAATAAGCTCTTAAGTATGAATATGTGTAACTGTACTCATTTGCTACTTCTGTGATCATTGATCAGCCCCAAGTTTCTGTTTCAGTCATGTTATCACACAGATAGCAGATCCTGATTTTTAGGAGTTTTTCTTTTCTTCTTAGAGAGTCAAGGCTGGGGTGGCTGTCATAAGGCAGGGCCTGTTAAAGCCCATTGCGGCACTTTTTGTGCGATTTTTGGGCTATACAAAAATAAATTGTATTGTATTGTATGTGAATTTTTGTTAACAAATAACATTATGAAAACACAGACATCACCAAGTTCAGGGTGTTTTTCTTCTCCATAGGCATTTAGAAAATGGAATATTTGTTGATCAAACCTTTAACACAGACATGTCTGCACATTTTTCTCTTTACTCTGTTGTTTATTTTAACTCATAAAAAGATTACACTTCTTGGAGAACATACCAGTAACCACAGGGTTCTCCAAGAACCCAGTTTGAAAGCTGCCACCTCACATCTTCAAAGCTTACAGAATCCACAGAAAGGAAAAACTTAATCTCTTACAGCGACACTAAGGCTCAGTGGCTAACTAATGCAGCTGCTATGAAAGTGCTCTAATGTTGGTAAAAGCAATGATGTCAAAAAAAATATTTGAATTTGTATTTTCAGGAATGCCTTATAATGGAGTCATTTGTGGTACAAAAGGACTTTGAATGTGGTGTCACACTTACAGATGATCTTAATAATAATTCTTTGCATTTATATAGCGCTTTTCTCACAGCGCTCAGCAATTGCAGGTTAAGGGCCTTGCTTAAGGGCCCAACAGAGCAGAGTCTCTATTGGCATTTATGGGATTCAAACCAGCAACCTTCCGATTGCCAGTGCAGATCCTTAGCCTCAGAGCCACCACTCCGCCTCCGCCTTAACACCATGTCTTTACTGTGTTTTCCTTTACTAAACAGTATCCACCCAAACCTGAGGTCACTCATCTACTGCAGTACAATTGCTTCAGGATGAGTGGGATTTTGGATGGAAATGTACAGGAATATGATTTTCGCTTCTGAATCTGACATATGCCCTATCTTGTGCAGAGGAGCCATGGCTATCGAATATGTGAGGATCAAAAAACTTTGATTCAGCAATGTTTTTACTAACTTGAGTAGCACTGAAGAGCCATAAGAGATGTAGCCATATCTCATTTTGCATAGATGTGTGTACATTCTCAAAGTTACCTAATCCAAGTCAGGACTCTTGGGGAGGAAGGGTGGACAAAGGAGCCAGTCTATTGCCAGTCCAGGGTCCACACAGGGTAAGCACATACTTACACACCCTCACACTCACTAGTGGTCAATATAGAACCAACAGTCAACACAACACACATATCAGACAGATTACCTGGAGGAAAACCCACCCAGACCCATGGGGAATACGGAGACTCCACACTGATAATAACCAGACACAGGATTCAGACACTTGATCTGTAATGCAACAGCATTTACCATTACACCACCATACCACCCATATATTTATATTATATTATACTGTTTCTTAACCATTGAGTTGCAACCCACTTGGGTCATGGGCTGCCACTGGTGGTTTGTCAGTTGGTATTGTTTATAATGGTAGTAAGTCACGGTGGGTCAATCGTCCTCGTATCACCAAGGGGCAAGTGCTTTGACAATCGCTCTCTATTCACTAAGTGGGGAAACCCCCATTTCCCCTGGTGCATTGCAAAGACACATTCATGGGAACAAGTGGGTTGTGACACCAAAAAGGTTGAGAAAAAACGTATAACACTTTAGTTTAGGTACTGCAAAAAATCATCCATTACTCATTTACTGTTAAGTAACAAGATTTTAACAAAGGTTTCTTTTGCTCCTCAAAACACTTATTAAACATCAGTAGATCAGTTATTCATCTCTGTGCAGAGTGGCATGTTAAAATGATAGTAAAATTATTTGTTAATATGAAGGATTCACAGGTCTTATACTAAATATGTAATATCAAGAGAAGTGTGTCTCAGTTAAACCACCTCAGACAATTCCAAGGTGAAGTTTTGTTAGAAAGGTCACTTTGAAGAGATGAATAACCTATCTACTGATGTTTTATAAGTTTTATGAAATCCTAAAACAGCTTTTGTTAAGGGATTGATGCATATGCGTAAATGAGAAATAGATTCATTTTTTCAGTACCTTAAAGTGTTACAAATGATATTATATTATATTATATTATATTATATTATATTATATTATATTATATTATATTATATTATATTATAGTAGGGGGCTCTGCCCCCTGCTCGCTTCGCTCACCAACTCCTGGGTCGGTGCTACACACAGGCCTCTTTGTGGTTCAGCCACTCACGTATGGGGATGCGGATGTACAATTTAAACAGATTGTAATTTTCATGGGAATTGTTACATATGCATAATAGAACTAACTATTTTACATTACAGTGAGTAATTAACCTTATTAAAAAATAGTAAAATGTAATAATTTAAAATTAAATTATATTTCATATTGCATTATAGTTATTTGTTGCATTATATGATGTTGTTCTGTTTGGATTTGAAATTAATACGCAAATACTTTTTAAACTTACACTTTTATTGTAAAACTTCATTAAAAACAATTTTTTGAATAAAATGTTCGTCAATATCGCATTGAATTTTGATTCTGTGTTTGGACTTACATTGTGACAATGCAACATATAACTGCCCATGAGTGAATTTCGTTTCTTTCTTTCTAATAAATAAACTGACTTTTTCGAATGTTTGCCTCTGTGATTTGTTAATTGTCATAGTAAAAGCTATTCTTACGGGAAACTGTTAACATTTTAGTACAAATGGCATATCAAGATTTCCTTTGGTGTCTAATGTTATCCGCGGAAGATGTACTACATTACCTTTCTTGGATATATCCTTCTTTCAACAGTAATTCATGCGGTGGAAGACAATACACTGTTAATGGTTGTAGATATTCTTCGGGATATTGTAAGTTGATATTTTCATCTTCCGCACAATCACCATCAACTCTTTCAGCACAGTCTTTTGATACGCATTCAACCAATTTGATGTGTAACTGTTCAACAATTTTTGTATTAATACTTTTGACTTCATCTCGGTGCTAGGATTGCCAATGTACTCATTTCTTCTGTTAATAACCCTTCGGGATGAAATTCTTCAATAAGATTTGGACATAATAAGTTTTCTTTTTATTGGGAACTTAAAGTGAGAAAAACATAAAAATTTATAAGAGCTAAGAGAGCAGGAAGTGTGTCTGTCAAAAGCATTCACAAGAATGAGAGGTGAGAGGACCATATGCATGGTTGTATATGCTTGAGATGAAGGCGGGACAAGAAAAAAATCTCATGGCCAAAGTCTCATCTCGTGGGACTTGAACTTATCTTTTTGAAAAAGTCTCGTTCCAGGATTTCCTTTTATAATAGAGAGATTATATTATATTATACAAGGGACGTTCAAAGGGTTTCCGCACTTTCATATTTTTGTTTTAAACGGTGAAGGCAGGAGGAGTAGTAATTAGGCATTAAAAAGTTGGTACGATGCTGCGAAAATTGCATTGCAAATGAAGGTGACTATGTAGAAAAGTGATATCATTTGTTTTTGAAATTCTTAATAATTAGAGTAAAAAAGTGTGGAAAGTTTTTGAACGTCCCTCGTATTATGACTACATGGTAATGAAGATGTTAGTACTGGTGCCTCAAACATTTAGAAGAATGAATTCAAGTTCTTTTCTATTGAATGTCTGTGTGGAATTTTCACAAATGCTCTCCATGTATCTGTGTGAGTTTTTCTATGGATACTTCAGTTTTCCTTCCACACTGTGTTTGGGGGATTGGTGACTCTAACCTGGGCTGGTGTAAGTAAGTGTATGTGTACACGAGTGTGCCGTATAATAGACTGACAGTATCCAATGCTGGTTCTTGGTAAAGCATGTTTAATAAACAGATACTGTGGAAATACTATATCCCTTGTCTGTCCATGTGTTCATTTGTTTTTATATCACGTAAAGTTGCTGCAAAGAATTTTTAAAGAACATTGCTATTACTGCCTCATTTACAAAATCTGCTGCCTTATGAGAGTTTTCAAAGTTACTCTTTGTGATAGCAGATGTTTCTACTGTGTTCAGTTCCTATGCATTTCTGGTTAGAATTTTGGAAGTCCATATTGATTTGCTGCATGATCTGTTCCAAAGACAATTCAAGATTTTGTTCTCATTACCTGAATGTCAAAGCCAAATCATGAAGCCAGTGTCAGAATAGGAAGAATAACATTATATGATACACATGCCAAGTCACCACAGTGCTATAAAAGAGAGGACTGAGTTACTGCTGTTGGTTGTACTTCTTAAATACACAGTTAACTACACAAGGACGTGATTAGTTTAATTTCCCATTGTGATAAATTAAAGTTGACAACACGTCAAAAAGTGTTGGGGAATTGCTCCATATATTGTTTGGATGGTTCTTGGTCAAAAATGAATTGAAATAATTCAAACATTCGACAGACAACAGTGCTGACATGATCGTTTATATAAGAAAATGGCTACAGGAAATGAGTTGGCAGGAAGTTAGAGGGTAACGGAAGTGATGTCATCTGAGAGGGACGGAAGTGACGTCATCATCTTGGGACCGGAAGTGACATCATCTGGATTGACTGGAAGTGACGTCATCATTATCGAAGGACTGGAAGTGACATCATCTGGATTGGCCGGAAGTGACATCAACATCAAGGGGACCGAAAAGTGACGTCATCCGCGGGAGTAAGAAGTGACGTCGTCCCGGAAGAAGTGGTTGTTTTGGAGCCATTTTCAAATACCAGAAATGTTGTTGGTGAGTGTGGATTGTTATTATTTTTCCTCTTTGTTTCTGTAAATTTAGAGAGAGAGATATCAGTACCCCAATTCAACCTTTTGTCAGACAATATATCACTCACCTCCGGGCTTGTTGACTGCCTCCTAAGCGCACATGTATGACACCATGTCCTTGCAAGTTACTGATAAAGGGCTATTGGATTCAGGATTCTGCTTGAGTAGATTTTACTGGTTCTCTTATCAATACTTAACCTTGCACAGAAGTAGCAGCAGGACTGGCTCACACATCAACAGACTTTAATTAAAATGCCATCTATGCGTGCTAAAGACAAAGACAAATAGTTAACAGCTACAGTTGCAAGGACTAAAGTATTCAATATATTCAAAATACTGTATAATCAAATAGTGAAAAATCATATTTATCAGTAGAAATAAACTCTCACGGAGTATATATATATATAACATTGCGGTCTGAACTTACTAAAATTATTAAAAAGGAAAAACAAAATAAAAAGAAAGACACTTCTGGCTTGGCAGTTACAGCCTCTGAAGGATAAATTTATGTGGAAGACCTCATTCAGACAGAGTCATGCTCTAGATATAACGAACTGTAGCTTGGCTATCATTTGAAAGTTTGTCCAATCTAGGATGTGCAATTCTACTTAGACATTTAATCATCTTCTACAAGATTATTTCTTTTTTGCACAGAAAATATTTTCATTGACTTTGTAACATTCCATTTCTGTGCCTCCTTCATGAATTCCTTCTTCTGAATAAAATAACAAACATGCCATTCCTTAGCCTTATGATCGATTGAGAGTGTTGGCTTTTTTATGAACTTTCTACTAGTGTTTTTATATTCCTTCTTTTTGGGTATATTAGCTATTTTTCATTTCATTTGTAAAGATACAGATCTGTTTCAAAATTTAGAAATGCTAATAAAAGTTTACTTTATAAAATGGGCACACATTGACAAGGCAGGCAGAGAAAGACAAACAGAGCTGCTATTTACAGTCATTCTGGCTCCGTGACCAGTCTCATGAAATTTTCAGACTAACAAATAAATCTTTTTCTTTTTCAGAGTGTTAATTTCTTGGATGACCTTTCTGTATTCATGTTAGTCTACTCCCAAGCTTCAGGACCCCTTTATTTACTTACCTTATAAAGGCATCTGACAGCTTGTGACCCACAATACTGGGGAAGCAGAGCACTATAGAAACTGTTTTCCACTCTCGAGCTCTAATGGTTCAGTTCCTTCTTTATCAGGCAGTCAGTCTGATTTTCCATAATTTTTTGGATAAGATACAATATGCTGAAGCAGCTTAATAGCCTACAGTATTTGTATCTAGTAGTGTCACACATGTGCACATGGGAGGCAGCTAAAGGGGTTGAATGAGAGTAATCCTGAGCCAGACCGGGAGCTGGCGGAGTGCATTGACCCTTTTTCTCACTTTTCTGCAGACTGTTCACGGGAAATTCCGCCTGGTCCTGATGACGTCAATTTCAGTTCTGGCCCCTTTGACATCACTTCCAGGTCTGAGCCTATGGATGAAGACCCTTCCGGTTCCGACCACTTTGAGGTCACTTCCTATACTGGCCTTTAAAGCCGCCGCCTTTCCTTCATCCCCTCAGTTCTGTTCTGGACTCCAATCTGTGCACATCAGTATAAATCTTTAACCATTTTGTAGCCAGGGAATAATATACAAGTGACTGCCCCAAACCATTTTGTGGCTCTTTTTAATTTTTGTGACACTAGACTGAGTGTAAATATTTATTAATTTCCAATTCTGTCATTGAAACGCATGAGTGTACCATGGGGAAGTGGAAGCATGGATGAGACAGGTGTGTTTAGAGTTAAATTGAGTGCACTGGCATTGATTCCTGCCTTGCAACTGTAGCAGACTCTGTGGCCCTGTGACCGTAGTAAGTTCCAGAAAGGACAGATGGGCATGCCAGCTGGACAGAAAAATGATTTCTTACCCCCCACTGGAGGTTGTTAAAAGATAGACCTGTAGAAGAAAAGAAGTAAGAGAAGGAAGTAAGCAGCCGGGTGGAGAGTAATTAGTTGTTATCCTGAGTCTCGCATGTACTTTTCATTAAAGCAGACATTTGGGGGTCATTCTAATAGTAAACAGCAGATGAACCCTGGGATTCCTCCCTTACATTTTTAAATTGCTATTGAACCAAATGATTACAACATTCTAATTATTCTAATTGTAAAAACTGTCAATTACTTTTGCCATTTAATTTAATTTTCTTTCCCAGCAAGGTCTCTGCAGATTTGACCAATTTTATCCTTTTTATTCTCAGCATCCCTTTTCCTCATCCACGGTCTTTATTAAATTTACATTTTATAGTACCACTCTGATAGCAGAAAATTAAAGAACCCACAAGTCACAATAAGCTTTGAGCTACTTGTACCTGTGCAAAGACGTCGAGGTTGGCGTGACCCACCGGGGGATTGGCTATACCGTAAATGCCACTTTCTTGTCATGAGTACGCAGTGTTGACACATCAGACTGTAAGATGTTTTCTTTTGGCACGTATGGCTCCAGCTTTTCCCTGTTTTCATAAATCATAAATAAGGTGAATGAGAGTTTTGCATCTTAGACTGGCGAGTATCCTCCCATTTGGACAAGGCGCACTGATGTTTCCTTGACTTTAAGTGCACTGGGAGCCATGCAGAGGTCTTTATCTTGCTTCTTGTCTCCTTCGGGGTGATTTTGCTTCCATGTTTTAAAAATAACAGTTTCCTTTGATAACAGAATGGCCATGAAATAGCACACACTGATGTGTCACTATCAGGGAGCGGAAGAGATTGCTGTTAATTAAAAAAAAGAAAAAGACTCCAACAGCATAGAACAAACATCTTTTGATAATGTGCCCTCCATGCAACCTGCATGATGAACATTGTTTTTAAACTATCCTTTTAATCAGTGTAACACTAGATGGCGCTATACCAGCGCTTAACCCAACACACAGACACTGACAACATGAATTAAAAGCACCAAGATGTTGCTTAATCTTCTTTTGCCTTCTAAAACAGAGCCCAAAGCACCTCCACCACAATAAACAGGTAATAATAACAATAATACACACTCAATAAGCACAATATTTTCTCCTCCACTCCTCCCAGCAAGTTCTGTCACACACCTCCTGACTCTGGCTCTGTTGCTGGGTCTTCAGTAGTATGTTATATAGTCCTTGAGGTTTTCTTCAGCCCGGAAGTACTTCTGTTCTTCCGTCCCCATGACTTTGGTGTACTTCCGGGCTATGCAAACAGTAGGGACTTCCCAGTCTCCCTGCAGCGTCTACTGGTGGCACCCATGGTACCCAGCAGGGCTGTGTTGCCGAACTCCAAGTCCCATAGTGCCCTGCGGGCATCCGGGGCACCACTGCAGTCCAGGAAAGCTGCCGTCTATCGTCCTGGGGGAGGCAGTGTCCCTGATAATCCGATACTGGGGCGTCCTGGCCGGGATAAACTGTTGGCCATTCCTTACTTTAGTAACTATCCTCTTGAGATAATCAGATTATCATTCCTTTTCATTCCCAATTGAATCCAGAAGTTCATTTCTGCCAATTTAGAGAATAAATGCTGAAATAAATTATAATAAAAATGTTTACAGTTAAACCTGTTAAGGAAAATCTGAGGAGCACAATTCAAGGCATGTTGTGCCACATTTGTCATGTCATGTCATTTGTTGGAATTCCCCCGGAAGAGCTAGTAGAAGTGGCTAGGGAGAGGGAAGTCTAGGCATCTCTGCTGAAGCTGCTGCCCCCCGCGACCCAATCTCGAATAAGCGGAAGACGATGGATGGATGGATGTCATTTTCTAACCTGCTTAATCCAGGCCAGCATCATAGAGGGTGCAGGAGGCTATTACAGCTAGCATAGGGCACAAGGCAGGAGCAAACCCTGATCAGGGTACCAGTCTATTACAGGGCCACCACACTACACACACACACACACACACACTAAACACACATGAGGGCCAATTCAGTGTCACCAGTTCACCTAACCTGCATGTCGTTGGGAGGAAACTGGAGAAGCCAGAAGAAACCCACACAGATAGGGGTAGAACATGTAAACTCCACGCAGGGAGGATCCAGGAGACAAACCTTGGTCTCCTGACTATGAGGCAGCAGCCCTACCAGTGCAGCATGGTGCCAACCCTGCCACATTTGTATAAAGCATCAATTTAAAACTTTGTATAAAAAGGGTGAAGGCAACACTGCGGTTCAACAGTTAGTAGAGGCTGGTTTTAAAGTGGTCTCCACCTGTATGGAATTTGCAGACCCACATTCACACAGGGCCATTTTGAAATCACCAGTCCATCCCACCAGTTCATCCTGGATGATATGTTTAATGATATGAGAGATAACCTAGAGTACCTGGTGAAAAACCCATGCAGAGAGGAGGGTGCAAATTCCATATAGGCGATGACTGGCGTCAAGCTTTCTATCCCAGACCTATACTGGATCTGTGGAGTAGAAGCGCCAACATCTGTGCCACCATACCCCCCCCCCCCCCCCCCCCCCCCCCCCCCTCTATTTTATTTTGTTCAATTCAGCTCATTAAACCTCATGTCTTGTGATCAATACTAGGTACTGAACCTAATAAGTAAAAAATGGATACCTAGGTTAGAGAATTAATAAATGAATGCATTTTATTGTCCACCCATCTATCTTTAGAATGCAGGACTTGTGTCCAGTTTTGCTGGATTGGGCTATATCATTATTATTAATATCATTATTATAATAAATATAAGTACTGGGAGTAGTAGAGTTGTATTATTGTTACAATAGTTCATAGATTCTTCTGTTAGAAATAATAGAGGTCTGTGCGTATGGATATGCCTCCCTTGACCATCACTGACCCACCACCAAGCCAGTCAAGCTGAACGATGTTACAGGCAGCATAACATTCTCCACAGCTTCTCCAGACCCTTTCTCATCTGTCACATGTGCTCAGGGTGAACCTGCTCTCATCTGTGAAAAGCACAGGGCACCAGTGGTGGACCTTCCAATTCTGGTATTCTATGGCAAATGCCAATCAAGCTCCATGGTGCTCATGCCACCATCATGAAGTCTGTTTCTGATTGTTTGGTCAGAGACATTCACACCAGCGGCCTGCATGCTGGAGTTCATTTTGTAGGCTCTGACAGTGCTCATCCTGTTCCTCCTTGCCCAAAGGAGCAGATACCGGTCCTGCTGATGAGTTAAGGACCTTCTACGAAGGGCCCTGTCCAGCTCTCCTAGAGTAACTGCCTGTCTCCTGGAATCTCCCCCATGCCCTTGAGACTGTGCTGGGAGACACAGCAAACCTTCTGGCAATGGGAGGCACGTATTGATGTGCCATCCTGGAGAAGTTGGACTACCTGTGCCAGCTCAGTAGGGTCCAGGTATCGCCTCATGCTACCAGTAGTGACACTGACTGTAGCCAAACGCAAAACGAGTGAAAAAACAGATGAGGAGGTAAAAATGGCAGTGGCCTCCACCTGTGAAACCATTCCTGTTTTGGGGGTCGTCTCATTGCTGCTCCTGTAGTGCCCCTGTTGTTAATTTCATGAACACCAAAGCAGCGTAAACTGATTAACAGCCCCCTCTGCTATTTATCTGATCAGATCAATAGCCCAGAAGTTTCATTGACTTGATGCTATACTCTCATTAAAAATTGTTCCTTTAATTTTTTTGAGCAATATATTTTAAACTCAGACCATAGGCTTCTCATCCTGAATTGTAACTTCAAATGTGTTCAAGGTAAAGGCTAATTGGGATGTGGATTGATTGTGATTATCTTGTTATAAGTCCAGGTCTTTCTTTCTTTCTTTCTTTCTTTCTTTCTTTCTTTCTTTCTTTCTTTCTTTCTTTCTTTCTTTCAATTTAACACAAACAGGTAAGAAGGATGCAGATAATTTTGTACATTCACCATTATATAATAATGATATAATTCCCTACACCTTAACGCTGGCTTAGTGCACACAGTGAAATAGCAAATTCTCCAAACTAAACAGTGAAACAGCAGATGTTCTAAATTCGCATTTTTCGGAGGTCTTCACATGCAAGGAAGTGGTCCGCCTCCCAGTGGTAAAAGGAACTTGCTAAGGAGACACTGAGCGATTTGGAAATTGTAGAGGGAGAAGTGCTGCTCAGATTAAATAGGCTAAAATCAAACCAATCACCAGGACCAGATAATAGTTGCCCTCGAGTTCTTAAGGAGGATAGCGAGTTCAGATATAAATCCTTGACACATACTTTTGGGAAGTCACTGCACTCTGTGGAAAGTCCAGTGGACACAAAAATGGCAAATATTATTCTGTTATATAAAAGTGTGATCAGGCAGGTCTAAGCAACTATAGGACAGTAAGCTTAATGTGTATGACAGGAAAAATAATGGAAGGAATTATTAAGGAAAAGTTTGAGCAACACATGGCAAGAACATGAGTTTTTCTGAACGGTCAGCATGGGTACAGAAGAGGCCGAGTTTTACCAACATAATGGAATTCTATGAGGAAGCAATAAAAGAATACGATCAAAGTGGTGAATACAATATTACTTATGTTACTTCAAAAAGCATTTGATATGGTGCCACCTGAGAGGGCACCAAACAAAAAGAACTGGGATTTCAGGATGAGTGTGTAGAAACTTGTTAAGGGTTGATTTGTAAATTTGTGTTGGCTTCCTGTAGTGACACATATTAAATTCAAATCCTGCTTGCCTACTGAGCAGTCAATGGGTCAACACCTACTGTATGTCTATATACTGAGACATCTGTGAGGTTCGGTGCTCCTTCTCGAACCCTCACACTGACCTCTGCAGTCTGTGAAGCTACTTCTGAGGCTTTTGGTTCAGATATGGTAACCTTTTCTGCTACATTTAGCACACTTGTTGGAATGAGTGTTACTTGGCTCCCCTCAGCTTTATCAAGGACCATTTCACACTGCATTTCCTTATGCTTTACTACACAGGGAACCACCTGTGCAGCAGAATCAGCTTTAGGCAGAAGTCCTATGCCTACCTGTTTCAGATAGGTTTTCAGGTTTTCCAATGGTGCCTTAGCCATGTCTTCTATCTCCTTCATCACTTTTTCTAAGATACTGGAGTACCCGTTGTAGTGTTTGTATGTGCTGTATAATCACCTTCAGCTCCTGATGATCTGTCCAACATTCGGGTGTTTCCCCTTACTCCTCCGGAGTCGGTCGACAAGCAGTAACTTCACGCATGCTGAGTCGGGTCTTGCAATGCTTCCTGGGGATTTGTAGTTTGGAAAGTTGCCACAGTAACTGAGTCTGTTCCGATTACGTTAAACTGATGCTGACTTCCAGACACGATTCTCAACTACAGTTGTTAAACGAAATAGGTGAAGGTGTCTCACTCACAGGTTCTTCATGTATATCTGCTTCTACGGTGTGGTACATCGGTATTCGCGGCTTTATTTCCAGGATGCCATTTTGGTTTTCCCATGAGGCTTCGTGGTCTTCCCCGTGACTGGTTTCCTCAAATGGGGTGTCCCATATGGAATTTTCTTGCCTTGGAAAAAGGGGTGAAGGAGATGGCAAGCCAAAGACTCGCCGCACATATAAGCGGTAAGCACAGGTTACTGGGTGATTCTTTACCCAGTAATTTTAACTCAGCGGCGAGATGTACTTGGCTGTTCGTGTCGTCTCCGAAAATGTTCTTTGAAGTGTTTACGAGCGTGACCAACTCATCCCCCTGGCCGTAAGCTGCTCCGTCTTTCTCGGACTAGGAAGGTTTACTCCGATGTCTTCCCGGCAGCTAGGCATACTCTACGCGAGAGCCAAAGGTTCATCCCCCAAGGTATTGCCGCCTTTCTTAGGCATTTTCTTCCCTATTGTTTTACTGTACCAGTCCCGTTTAGCGTTCACTTTATAAGGTTGTTCTGAGTTTTTTTTTTTTTTTTTTGGCCACAACATATTTTTAAATGGGCCTCTTGCCAGCAGATGGCTAGGAAGTCCCATCTGGGATGTCACTTGTGAACCACCAAGGGGTGTTGCAGCACCCCAAAGCCCTGACACATCCTCACAGACACGAGTCCCAGTCTGGATACAAGGTTTATTCTTATAAATATCTTTCACAACAGGCTTTAAACAAAGGAGAAACAAACTACCACACAATTATTTTCTTCTCTTCTTTCTCTCTGATCTTCCCTGCCATTCCCTTCCTCCACTCCTGCCAGGCGAGCTTTGTCCACTTCCACCCAACTCCAACTCACCCGAATGTGGCAGGGCGGTTCCTTTCATGTTGGACCTGAGAGTACTTCTGGTGCTAGGGCATAGCCTGATGGAAGTTCTTCCAGGCCAATCGGAAGTCCCACAAAGTAGGGAATTGTTAATCCCTTCAGTTCCTCCTGGTGGCCCCCAAAGAACCCCATAGGGCTGCATCATGGGACTACAGTTTCCAGCAGGAATCCACATGGGATTCTTACCCCATAGAGGCTGCCACCTAATGTTTTGTGGGAGAAAATGTCCCAAATAAATTATCTTCCCCAATTCTTCCATTATACTGGCCTCCCACCCGGGTAAAGATATTTGTTTAGTTCTGGTCCTGCCATCACTAGATATTGAACATACAGTCAAAATCAACAAGCATTAACACACAAATGCCCAGTCACAGATGGATGGAAAAAACAATGCAAATTATAGTTGGACTTTGAACAGAGATTCTGTCCCTTCAGATTTCCGACTGTAGCAGTCTTGACTATCACTTGCGTCATCTATCGTGTACTTATTAGCTCAAAACAGCCCATTTTATTAACATTGGCAAGTAATTATTCCTGGAACAGAAAGCTTCATTCGATAAGAACAGTGGATGATGGCCAGCTACACAGATCCCTGAGAGTTCATTTCTAGTTCACTTTCCATTTATTTTACCTTTGAATGCTTTTCTCCTGATTTCAAATGAATTTGCCTTTGTCTTCATCATTTGTTTAAAGACTGAATTGTCTGCTGCTTTGCTGTCAGATTGGGTTTTTACCTCTTTACCACACTACACTGCTCATGCAGTAGAACTACAGTAACTCTGCTACTGTAGGAAAGAAGAAGAATAACTGAGACTCTACCGATCAAACTTACCTTATGCTTCTAGTTCCTTCTAAAGCTAAGGGACACAAACTTTGTGTAATTAAACACCCACCTACCAGCCAATACGCTATTGCCCCCACTAGCTAGTGGGACACTTGTCCTCTCTGGAGTCCCTGTAAGCCCCTTGCACTGTTTCTGTGGCTGCTCAACCAGATAAGGCTGGTGACGTCAAAGTGTTTTTAAAATCCCTTACCACAGTCACATCTGGCAAGCCCCCAAGCCACTAGCAATGCAATCTAAACACTCTTCTCATTTGGGAGCCCCCAACTAAGAATAAAGACAAGGAGGATAAAAAGGATAAAAAAATATACACAAATAAGTGTTTACTCTATAAATTAAAATCATAAGACAAAGCACAAAACAGACAGAAAGATAAACAAAGCCCAGCTATCTCGTTGGACTTATCTAAACAGATGTCGTACCCTTGGCTATTAGGCAATGAGAAGTAAAACAAAATGACACCTAATACTGGCTAACTAAACCGATTACAATATGAAAGCAAAGGGGCCTGAGCTGCCCCAGAAGCCTGCATATTGTAATCTGTATGGTTAGCTAATATAAGTTGTCATTTTGCCTCACTTCACTCTATTATGAAATGATTCATTATTAGATTGTTGAAAGGTTTTCTTTTATGATTTTCATGGATATTTCTCCCCTATTCAGGTTCTTCAAAAATAAGCAATTAAAATATAATGTCAGTTTTGAAATCTAATAAATATTTAAGGCTATTAAAATGACTGTGCACCATATCCATTGCCATTTTCTTTGGGTATTGGACATTGTAATAAGGCGCTATATAAGCGCCCGACCCAACACAGATTAGACATGGGAGGTACGTATAAAATAAAAAGACTTTTTATTTTCTTCAGCTGGAGGGCACTTCTTCCCCGTGTCCCCCAGCCACAACACAGTCCCAAGCACAAACTCAAAACACCAAAAACACTACTCTCTTCTACCACCACTTCTCCACAAGCTTTGTCCTCATCCTCCTAACTCTGGCCCTTGAGTGGTGGTTGTTGGCTGCTTTTATGGCCCACCCGGAAGTGCTCCAGGTGCTTGATCACCTGTTTCCAGTTGCACTCTCGGATGGGGCTGAAGATTCGTCCAGCTGGGCTGAGGGACCCATGCTGCGCACCCTGGCGACCACCCCTGATCCCAACAGGGCTGTGGAGAACTCCATCTCCCATGAAGCCCTGCGAGAGACTGAGGCACCGCTCCAACCCAGGGGGGTGGCCATCCAGTGTCCAGGGGGAGGTACTGCGCCATTCAGGGCTGCTCCCCCTGAGTACACATCGAAGGGGCGTCCCGGCTGGGCATGGGACCCGGCTGTCTGCCACAACATGGACCTTTTGTGAGTCCCGTTGTTATGGCGCAATCTGCAGTTGCTGTGGGCGTGGTCTCAGAGGTTGTGCTGTGTGATGTCATTGACCAAACTGCTGGGGTTCATTTTTGATTCTTTGATTTATGTTGATTACATTAAGGTTACTTTTGTTGATTTTCTGCATTATTCTTTGTATTTGATTTTGTTTACGTGTGTTAGCTGCCTGTGTTATGCAGTGGCGTAGCTCGAGTTCGTGCCGCTCGGGGCGGTGCTTCAATTTGCCACCCTCCAACATATCTGAATATGTTAACCTATTTAAATAGAAAATTAAAATTACGTATAGAGAAAAATTTAGATTTTGCATAGATTTATTCATATATAGAGAAACAGCAATAATTTTTCACATATAATTATTTATAAGCATCAACTAGACAAGAATATCATATAGACACACTGATAAGTCGTGTTCTAATTATTTGTTTAAAATAATTATGCTGCGAAAAACCAGAACCAGTGTAGTGTACAAGTGATAGGTGGGGATGTTTTCTGCACAGAGCAAGAACGCATTCGGATTGATAACAAAACAAAATTATAAATTGTAAATTAGTTGTTTATCTTCCTAGAAATTATGATCGGTGTAATGTTTATGTTTATTTTTGTTATTGCGTCTGTAAGAAATAACACAAGATAACCAAGATTAACGGTTGGGGATTCCATCCTTATTTACTGTAGATTCAAGCGTTTTAGTGCTATGGTCAGTTTTTCAATAGGTACACACAGACAAAGTATTGGTGGTACAACAAACAATTTATGCAGTGGGAACAGAAATGAGGAAAACAGTGCGCTGAGGGTTGTGGGATGGTGACGTCATCACTGTGGGACAGAAGGGAGTGGAGGAACCTGAAAGCGACCCGGACGTCTACCGAAGAATTCAAGGGGCTGTTTTCTCATCTTTCCTGCCAAAATAAAGAGAGATTGGCTAGTACATTGTCGCAGTTCCTTGCTTTGTGGTTTTGTGTTGCTCGTTGGGTCCCTAATCACTTGTGTGTGACACCTCATACATTTCAACTGCTGTGTCTGATGCCATCACAGAAGGGCAGTCTGAAAGTTATTTTTGAAGAATTTGTACCTAAAAATCAGAGAATTTTACTTTTTTCATTCATGAGTGATATTTTTCCAAACCCTGCTGCTTGCACACAAATTGTACTGAGCCTTTTGGCCAATAATGCCGCCCCCAAAAATGTGCCGCCCAGGGCAAACTGCCCGCCCCAAGCTACGCCACTGGTGTTATGTTCCATGTGTTTTGTGGGTGGTCCCCGAAGAGGTGGAGCCTTCTGCCAATCACCACTAGGAACTGCCCTGTGGTCAATAAATCTGTAGAGTCCGTCACAGTTGCTGATGGTTCATTTCAAATGTGCCTTTGTGTGATGTGTTTACCCGCGTTACATTGATTTTTTGGAATCATGAAATAAGAAAACAAGGGAGAGGCATTGCATAAAAATGTGTAAATACACAAATTAGACATCTCCCGAAGCATGTGGTGATCATCCGTCATATGGTGTGGTGAATCCACTTCCCAAAAAAGAATCACAATCATTCCTCCCTTACCCTTCTTTCTAATTGGCCTCTCTTCTGTTCTCCAGTCAACCTCTCACTCCATTCTTAACTTCAAGCTCAGCTTCTACTAAACCAGAAGGACTATTAGACTGTACAGAAGGACTGTAAATGTATTAAGCTCAGGCCATATTCTTTATCCAGAGTCAAAAATGCCCTTGAGAACTCCTTGATCTGTCCATTTTAAATTGTCCCTGGCTGCCCCAATTGTCCCTATACTTCCCATTTAAAGGTCCAGGTCACCCCTAGATTGCCTGCTCATTATAATTGGTAGCAGGAGGCCATGTATAAGAAATTAGGTTTTCCTCTTTCCACCAGGTGACCACTCCTGAAACCCAAATTCCTCCTTTGTCCTTCCATCATACTGTAGCATCATCTGGGAAATAAGTGCCTCCTGGTATTCCCACCACATTAAGGGGTATAATGAACCCCAACCCAAATGTATTGGCACATCCAAGCAAATTGCTGTTGCGTCTGTATACTCTAGTCTGGCATCTTGTTGCCTGACCTGTTGTCCTAAAATATGCTTTAGCACCCAAAGTTCCATTTCCTACTGCATCCTCCTTCACACCACCTTACTGGGTACACTTGCCCACCAGATACTGGCACAGTCATGTGTGCAGACAGTGCTATTTAAAGATAGTGGGCAGGTGCCTTTGAATTGTGTGGTGTGACATTTGGAGGGAGAGAAAAGTGGTAAGAGACCTTGGTGTGGCAGTGGGTGCCAGACGTGCTGGCAAACACATAACTAGGACAACATCCCCACAGCAGCTTTTGTGCACAGTAATAATGAGTGCATCACAACAAATGGTGGTACTGTGGTTAAATAGAAGCAAATCATTGATGAACAGAGCTGACAACTTGTGCAGAATTCAATGTTGGCTGTACTCTATCATCTAATAGATGAGCTGAAGATCCGCACTCAGAAAGGGTACCAGAAAGCACAGCTTGGAATATCTGGTCGTGCATTTCTAATGACAAGTATGGGTTTGATCAACTCTTACCGTAGAGCTTCAGTGGGCTAAGGAGCACAAGCAGTTCAGGCTAAGGCTTCTAGCAGTTCATATGAACAGGAAGACTAAGATATGGCAAAAACCACATAATTATTCAATACATTTATATAGCGCTTTTCTCAGTACTCAAAGCACTATCCACACAGGGAGGAACCGGGAAGCGAACCCACAATCTTCCACAGTCTCCTTACTGCAGCCCATGAATCCATTCAAGTATCTGTCAGCAGTGCAGGACAAAGATGGTGACGTAACATTCTCAATTACTGCTTTTCAAAAGGCCTAGCAACTGTGTAAACCCTGATGTATTTTATATGCACCTACATTGTAGACATGTGTAAAATAAAATAAAATAAAAAAAATTGAAAAAATCGTCGAGAAGACTTGCTAGAACACTGCACTCAGAATGGAAGCTGAGTTTTATACTCAGGTGATAAAGTGACCTAACTAGCGACCTAACAACTCAGGTTGTGGTATAGCAGGTCCACAGCTCAGATGAAAAGGCCAGGTTTAAATAAATAATCGGCGCACTCGTGGCTTGTAGAGGGGTCGTGGTAGTGTGGCCCAGAGCAGTTCTTGGACGCTACATGATGCGGCTGTTTCCTTGCTTAAATGCACATCCGTAATTGATGTCGAGAACTGCTAATCGCCACACCTGAGCCACGTCCCCATTATAAATAGTAGAAGCGTGAGTGCGGAGGGGAAAAAAAAGAAAGGAAAAAAGAAAGTGGACGGAGGTCATGGGAGAAGAAGGCTGCAGGTAGCTGAAAGTTGGTGCATGCAAGCGTGAGTGAGTGAATGAGTGAGTGAGCAAGCAAGCGAGATGGTGAAGGCAGGCTCAATAGAGAGAGCAGGCAGCTGGAAGAAGAGCCCCTCGGGAGTGTTAGGCTGACACTCGTGAGACAGCTGGAAGTTGAGCGCTTTGGAGGAGGAGGAGTGACCGAAAGGTGGTTGGCTCGCCACAAAAGGTAGCGGGAGTCAGGAGGCCTGGGAGGTGGCAGCCCCAGTGTAAGCATCCTGGTCGCTGGGGAATCCAAGTCATACTCTGGAGAGTCCTACGGAGCCACGGACCGCAGGGCTACAGACTAGAAGGAGAAGGTCAGCTGCAGGTAGGGCAACTCCCCTGGTGAATAGCCTGGATGGGAGAAGCAGGGGAGCCCCCAGTAGTTTTTAGTTTGTTTTAAAGGACTGCTTCCAGCCGTAGTATTTTAACTTCGTTTTTATGGATTTATTCATTGGATTTTAAGCTCCACCTTTTCACTGGGTTTTAATGGTTTATTTATTTATTAACTTTTAGAAGCACTGCACTATTTATTTTGAACACTGTTTTTGGTTCTGTTGTTTAATAAAAGCACTTGCACCTTTTTGCACCATCCCCTTGCTTCGTTGTGTCCTCACTGTCCAGCTCATACGGTTACATTACTGATGGTGTTGGGTTCAAGAGTTCCCAAAAGCAAGGTGGGAGCATGAAGCTGAACCCACATCGTCACTCAGGTCACTGTCTATGTGGAGTTTGCATGTTCTCACCATGTCTGGGTGAGCATTAGATTAGATTAGATATACTTTATTCATCCTCATCGGGGAAATTATAATTTTCCAGAAGCTCAAGAGAAGAAAAAAGTATATATATACTAGGGGGTTTGCCCCCTGCTCGCTTCACTCACCAAAGGCCTGCGCTATGCGCCAGCCACTTCATGTCTCTGCCACTCGTGTTGTGAAGAGGGGTGCTGAACGCATCCCCGATCTCTTGGCACAAAGTTTCGTCTCGTGGGACGTGAGTTCTTGATATTTTATAATTTAGATTAAGAATATAAAAATCTAACAACATCACATTCTGAAAAGAATGATACCAAACATATATATGTAGGTTTTAAAATAAGCTCGATTTAAAGCCTGACAAGAAACATCACATAAAATCGTTGCATTTTTAGGCTTAGGATTTCATATATATAGAGAAGATATATCCATAAATCGTATATATAAGCGTCTATGCGTGGAAGTGTGTGTATGTCTGTCTGTCCAGGCCCGGAAGTGTGAGGCTACCGCATGAAGCTCAAAGAGCCAGCAAGACAGCCCCAAGTTAATGAGTCGTAAGAAGAGTGAAGTACGAGGCTACAGCATGAAGCTGAAAGAAAGCGACTCCATCGGCAAAGTGAAACCGCCGAGGAAAGACAAAATTAGCTGCTAATACACAAGCAAGGCGAGCACATCAGCAAAACAAAACCTCCAAAGAGAGAGAAACTCACTTAGCCGCTGATAGACAAGGCGGGCGAGCACATCCACAAAACGAAACTGCTGACTCTGCATTTCAATTTTTTATCCGATGATTTCAATAGTTTCTAGGAGCCCTCGGCTTTTTACAGCACAGGTTTATACAGTTAGTAAATAATACAAGTATAAGTGTCTGTGTATTTGTCTCTGTGTCTGTCCATTTGCTATGTCTCTGTCATTTTAAAAGATGGTACATCACAAACATTTCTAGTAATGCATTTTATTACTATATGCCTTACAAAATACAATCCAATAGATCATGCACTGTAAACATTAACGCTCAGGTCTATGTTGATTACTTAGTTTTTAACACGTCTTAGACAGGTAGCACAGCTAATAAATAAATATTATAATAAACAAACAACAACTTCTCCCCAAACATACCTAAGAACTTTTGGTTTGGATATTGAAGAGCTACTGCTGTAAATAACAGGCTTGTAGGTGACATTAAGATGGTGAGTCACGTCCAGATGTACCACAGATTTACATTTAAAGGCATCAGCATTTGAATTCAGCAGGTCCAGCTTACAGTGTCAAGAAAAGGAACACACAGTTCAACCAAGGTTGCCTGGTTGAAGACATTTCTGACATGTGTTGATTTCCTCAATCCATTTATCTATTGTAACCAGTATGGGGTGCCACCAAACCCCAGACCCAATAATGCCCAACACAGTCATGGGTTCAAATAATGGATTTTTAATCCACCAACTATGTTATATCTTGAAGTAAAGCCATTAATCATACAGAACCAATTAAGCTCTTTCCTCTCCTTCTGCCTCCACTTAAGTGTTGTCTGCTACCTCCCGGCTCTGACTCCTTTTTTATATGCTGGACCCAGAAAGGCAGTTCATGACTTATAGGGACCACTTCTGTGTTGTTTGGGAACCAGGGCAGTACTCACACATCAGCACCTGGGACCCCGGCGTGGCTGCACTTCTGGGCTCTACTTCCAATGAACTCCTGCGGGTGCCCAAGCTGGGATGCCTCCAGCAGACTACTGCCACCTAGTGTATGGGGTATGGAACTGCTCCTGGCCTCTGGCTTCTTCTTGTATATCCCCTGGCACCTTCCATCTTAGTAACAATAGTGTTTATGTCCATTTTCTAACAAACTGCACTTGGTACAACAAAAAGGCACCATACTTATATTTGATGCCAGTCCGTCACAGGGTATGCACAGCCACACTCAAAGCGCAATTAAGCCTTTCAAAACCTGAAGTTAAAAAACATTTTGTAGGTCATTAAAACTTGAGCGGACCATTAATGCCTGTCACCACAGCCGGGGATGATGCCTTTCTTGTGCCCAGAGGCACATTTGGGATAGGCGCAGGCCTCCTGTGACTCTAAACTGGATTAAGTGTCTTTGAGAATATTATGTTATGTTACAGATAGATAGATAGATAGATAGATAGATAGATAGATAGATAGATAGATAGATAGATAGATAGATAGATAGATAGATAGATAGATAGATAGATAGATAGATAGATAGATAGATAGATAGATAGATAGATAGATAGATAGATAGATAGATAGATAGATAGATAGATAGATAGATAAGAATTTCTGGCTTGGATACTAGAGAACTGCTCAATCAGTAACAGACTTTAGGTTGGCAGTAAGATTGTCAGACTTGTCCAGATGTTCATTTAAAGTCTGTAACATTTGAATAAAGCAGGACAAGCTTGTTGTGTCCGTAAAAGGAACGTGCCATTATACATTGGTTATGTTATGTTATGTTATTTTATGTTATATTATATTATATTACTATGACAAAATGATTGCAACATTACAGCAGATCCACATCACTACCCTCTTCTAAGTGAAACCAGTAAGGTTAAAATTGTTCTGTAAAACTGGTAATCAAAGAAAGAGGGATGTGCTAATAGGGGCATTAAGCAGATGGTGTCATTTCTTCTCATCCTCTGTCAAGATTCTTTTGTTTCATGTTGGAGTTATCTGCTGTGCCTTAATGAGAGTTGTTACTGTGCTAATTAGTTTAATTTGTTTACTCAAACAAGGGTTCAAAGCAATGCCGATGTGCTGCTTGGCTTGGGCTTCAGCCACACCTCAGCTAATCCCACACAGCCGTTATTGCCTCTAGACCACAGGAGCCGCATAATGTTTCCAATTGACATGGCCGTGCCAGGATAACTTTGTCAGGATTAACTAGGCCTGCTTTTATCTCATGCTGTGGATGTTGGAAAAGCTACACAGACGGCTGTCTTGCCCCAAGTCAGGAATTTCTTTGATTCTGGTGTTTTTGAGCCTTCCTTTGTTAAGTGAGGGTCTTACAGGACATGAATTTGTCACAATGCCTCTGGGTATGGAGAGAAAGGACACCCAACCATTGATGGCATTTCACCAGTCCACCCATCTATCCATTTTAAGTTCATCACTTAAGACTGTGAGCAGCCTTGATGTACCCCAAGAATGATGTGAGCAAGGTGGGAACCAACCCTGCATGTGGTGCCAGTCCATTACTCAAACATCTAAAATAGACTTTCCAGTTAGAGTAACTTACACATGTTAGAAATGTAGGAGGAAAGCCAAAGTGACCTGAGAAAATGGAGAAAATGTAAAATCTCCACAAAGCAAACCTCAAAATTTAAATGTTTTCAAATAAGTTAACAGGAGTCAGTGTGCCTGTAACTTGGCTTTGGGCATTGGGGAGAAAAGCCAAGCAAAATGACACCTTTTATTGGCTAACTAAAAAGATTACAATATCCAAGCTTTCAAGGCAACTCAGGCCCCTTCTTCAGGCAAGATGTAAAAGGGAACGCACTCATCCATATTCCCATAATGGTAGGCAGGGGGCGCTAATAGGCTGTGTGACACAGCGATGAAGGCTTTGAACTTCACACCCTAAGGCTGTGGGTGCAATTAATGCTGTGTGATCTTGAGCAACTCACTTCACCTGCCTGTGCTCCAATTGGAAAAACAAAAGAAATGGAACCAATTGTATCACAAATGTTGTAAGTCACCTTGGATAAAGGCATTATATTATGTTGGAAAGAGAAACACTGACAGCGCTTAAGCGCAAAACCAATCTCATTTTTCTTTACTTCCAATAATCCTTCCTAGGCCCAAGAAATCAAGCTGTTATCTTCAAATGCAGACCTACACTACAAGGCTGCATAACGGAACCCTGTAATTCAATTATGACACTGTGCACATACATAACACATCGGCCAATACTAATAACAGTCATAAGGTTACTGCCATACCAACTACATTACCACATGCTCTTCAGAAGAGGTCATCCACATGAATCTAAGAATATTTAGGCCTGGACGGTTCTTGGACTATTAGACCATCTAGGAAAAGCTTGGGTTGCTGCTGGAAGAGGTGATGTTGAGGCCAGCAGGGGGCACTTACCCTGTGGTCTGAATGTGGGTCCCAATGCCCCAGTGCAGTGCACTGTACTGTGAAGATGGCACCATCCTTCAGATGAGATGTAAAACTAAGGTCCTAACTCTCTGTGGTCATAAAAGATCCCTGAGTATCTTCGTAAAGAGCAGGGTGTATCCTGATGTCCAGACTAAATTGCCCACCACAGCCTTGTCAATTTGGCCCCCTAATCATCCTCTGTCTCTAATTGGCTATCTTTGTATAGCTAATGTGTGGTTAGCGTACCCTCACATCATCCACGTGTCACTTCCTATCTTCCTGCTGATTCATGGGACTCATATAATCCATTTAAGAAAATGGATGGATGAGTGTATCTACCCCAGGCTGTTCATTTAAAGTTTTAATACCAAGTGTAACATAATAAATGAACAAATAGTTTTTATGACATTGTTACTTTGGAATGATCATTATTTTTAACCCCTATAAAAAGAAAAACGTAGCCACCACAGCTCTAAAAGTCACAGGCCGTAACATGACTCATGACTCCACTTTATCCTGAGCAGGCTCCTGAGCATTGATCTGTAAATTCCCAGGCTATTCTCTTCTAAGTTTTCTGGGAAACAGAGCGGTCTGGGGCAGGTCAGCGTACCTGTGCCAAGAGCCTACATTTTCATCAAAAGGAGCCTTTATTACTCATAAATTAATAAATCATCAGAGAGGTATTACAAAAGACCTTTGAGCTGTGGCCATGAAAGATTTCAAATGAAGAACAAGCAGCAAAGGGGCACTTCACTAAACTACAAAAGTACAATAAAATAAGGACTGCCAACCTCTGTGTTAGCCTTAATATTAAGTTTTTTATATTAAGTCTAACACCAAAAGCAGCAAACTTCTCATTTTGGACTTTGGCCAGTGGAAGGAGCAAAAATTAGCAGAAAGTGACTCTGTGAATCTTTGGCTTGCTACATGAACTCTTGAGCTTCTTGTTCACATTCAGGGGGCTAAGAGTCAAACATGGGGTGTTGTTGTTTTGGAAAGGATGTTTCTACTGCTTTTCTAAACTGCTGTTCATTGAGCGAATTATTGAAGAGCAATGGGGCATTGCAGTCCCAGGGATAAGAATGTTTCGGACATGTTGAGATGCCAAGGCCTAACACTAAAATGAACCGAAGACAGTGGACTGGGTGACCAAGGGACAGCAGCTCATCTACTGCAACAATTCCGCTGATGGATTTTAAATACCAGCAGTGGATTGCAGAGAAAATCACCGGGGCTGGAAGTCAGAGAAAGGAGTCGGATTTGTCTTCCCTTGTGTTTGGATGGAACTGTGTGGAACAAATTTTCCCCAAGATGAAGAGAGGACCACAATAACATCAACTATGAAAAATAAATAAAGGTTCTTCAGGAATATCAAGGGTACCCTCCTACTCTTGTGCAGGGTGTGCTGTACAGTAGTTGTTAAGGTATTCAAACTCCTGAGACAATGACGCTTAGCCTGTCTGTACTCCAATTATTAAAAAAACAGTAACGGAGCACTGCACGCTTGACTTGAGCATTCCTAGTTTTCCTCCTCTTTCTCTGTACGTTTAGCTATCGTTTGCTCAGAGGTTGATGTCCTTGCTGCTTCCTGAGCAGCAATTCTTTTCTCCACCCTAGCGACCCACTTCTTCTCTTCTTTCATCGGCATCTTTTCACGTTAAGACTGATTAAGTCATTGTTTGTGTTGCAATTACTTTGTACGTTTTCCTTAATTTTTCACTTAAACTTTCACTTAAGTCCCCAATGTGCATCAAGAATGATTAAGATATGAAGAAGTACAGGAATGAGAATGGCACCCGTACACATGCACTGCAAGGCCGCACTGCTGGCTGCTGCCAAGAGTTGCTTCTACAATAAAATAAAATTAAAAATTAAAAGAGGAATAACCTTGGAGATCAATCATCACTCTGAAAGTGGACAGTAGATATCATGTAGTATATGTGTACCAAATTTCAGGTCAATCGGTCAAACGGTTTGTGAGCTACAGGTGATTTAAAATCCTGGACAGACAAACGAACATCCACGGTACTGTATTATATATAAAGAAAGTCACTATACATAGTTATCAGCCAAATATACAATACAGTACACCCCCAAAATTCACGGGGGTTGTGTTCCTAGAGCACTCGCGAATTGTGAAAAAACCATGACTTTTGGATGTGGTTAAAAAATGCCTTTTAAATGCCTATTTTTATAGTTTAAACCCTAAATATGCCCCCATAGCACTTTAATTTCATTGCAAATGCAGCTTAATACATTAATACATTACCTAAAAAATTACCTTAGTACATTACCTAAAAGAATAATGTAAAGGTAATCCGTCTACTGTACAGTACTGTACTGCTATGTCTCCCGCAGTGCTAGAATGTAAAATACTGATCTTACCGCTATACGTTCTGTAATTCATGCAAGCGCGTTTTCTTTGGTATGCGCTGTCATTTTCTTTGTTATAAGTAGAGTAAATACGTCATAATTTAATTTAATTAAAATACAGTAAAATATACAGGTACTCACCAATGATGAATGATATTGATGATGATGATGAAGTAGCTGTGCAGTACGATGCAGAGGATTTACAGCTCCTCGGGTGGCGCCTCTTCTTCAGGCACTTCAGGAGGAGTCGTATCTTTTGACGGGTCTTCTTCTGACAATATTTTTATTCCTTACGGTCGTTACCTTTTTCGCACTATCAAAGAAACTTACAGATACGGAACTCCGGATCGCTGCCTCGTTCTTCTTTCACTACTGCAGCATAACTTTTGAGTTCCTCGAGCAAATCCAGTAGTTCAACCTTCTCCTGGAGTGTTTTAAACTTCTTCTGGCACTTAGTATCAGTGCCAGAAGCCTTAGAGAATGCAGGGTGTTTCGGTGACATCTTGTGCATTTAAGAATAACAAAATGAACACAGTAACAAAATGGAAAACACGAGGACACTCAGCTGGAGACACGTCACAGGGCAGCAGTCAATCAGCAGCAAGGAGAAATGAATAACGCTCTCGGATTGGCTACTTTCACCATCCCAAACTGCATTTCCCTCAGCGGTTGCTTCCTGTTCTCTCTACAGCACTGTATTACCACGAAAAAAGCCATAAAAAATTGCGGAGGATATTTGCGCTTTCGCTAACAATTAATAGTTAGGTTCTAAGGAAAAATCCGCCAATGACTGAATCCGTGAACCCTGAACCACGTCTTCGCGGAGGTCTATTGTAATCTTCTTCTGAAGCTTTCCCACTTTCATGTGGGGGTCACCATACCAGCTTTCTCCACTGTCGACACTTTGTATACTTCCTTTCTGACCTACTACTCCCCCTGCAATAGCATCCAAACTTAACAATAGCAATTGTAATCATTTGTCTCAAATCTGTGTTGTACGAGGGACATTTAAAAAGTTTCCGCACTCTGTTTATTAAGAATTTCAAAAACAAATTACACCACTTTTCTACATTGTCACCTTTGTTTGCGATGCAATTGTCCCAGTGTCGTACCAACTTTTTAATGCCTAATTACTCCTCCTCCCGCCTTCAACGTTTCCAACGAAAATATAAAAGTGTGGAAACTTTTTGAATGTCCCTCATATTACTTATAACAGTGCTTTTAAGATATGACTTTGTGTGTCCTATAAAAGGTACAACATCAAACATCCATCTTCTGATCCCCATTCTCCTTTACAGAATATCAGGTAGCCAGTAGGACTGAGAATGATGTGGGAGAACAAACCCTGCAGAAGAAGCCATTTAATCACTAGTCACTTTAATAACTAGTCATAGCTGGCAAGTTAGGGTTGCCCAGTAGGCCCGAGTGGCATGTCACTGGGAAGTGGGAGGCCCCTGAGTGCCCAGAGAAAGCTTTCACTGATGTGGAGGGAATATGGAAATTCCATACAGACAGTCTGGGATAGAGCCCAGGTCCCTAGAGGTGACAGATGCCACTATCATGCCACTATTATATTCTGGGAGCTCTGTGAGGACAGAGTTGGCTTGAAGTGTAATTGAGTCTTATTGTGTTTCATCCTGGCATAAGGAGATCAGAGGCTCCTAGTACTGTAAATATGAAGACAGCAACAGGAAAAACACAAAGTTAGTCTTCATCACCAGTGATGTGCATTTCCTCTTCTCTATATGTCATCCATCCATTGTGATAGACAGCCGGGGACCTTTCCTGGTCGGGACGCCCTTTTGAGGAGAGGACCGGGGGGAGTGGACATATCACCAGCACTACCTCCCCTGGGACACAAGAGGGCAGCCCACCTAGTTTGCATCAGGGCCACCATCTTGGGGGCACCAGGACAACTCCGGAGCCATGGTCTGTAGCACTTCTGCCACACTCGGAAGTGCTGCCGGAACTTGATTGAGGAGCATCTGGAGCACTTGGTGAGTTATAAAAGAGGCTGCCTCACTCCACTCAAGGCAGAGGACAGAGCTTGCGACAGTGGAGTGAAGGCGGCAGAAGAAAAGGACAGGAAAAAGAGATAAGGACTGAGCATTGTGGGGTTTATGCACTGTGTACGTTGTGGTTGTGCAAAACGTTAATAAACATGTATGTTTGTGGGACATTCTGAGTCCATGACTGTCTGTGTCCTGGGCTAATCTTCGCACCATCTATTATCAGACCTGCACAGTCCAGGTCAGAGTCACTGGATTCAGAGCGTATCCCACCAGCAATGTGCACAAGGCAGGATCCCACCCTGAATATCCTCCAGGAAGGAAACATTTTTATGTTCTTGGTAGCTCGGTTTTACTGCAGGACTAGCAATGAGTCAAATCATCTCCCATTGCAGGAGTGGTCAGACTGCTAGAGAAGGCGTTTGGAGTAGCAGAATGACCTCTGCCCCCCAGATAAGAGGAACACGAGGAAGCTGACCTCCTGCTAGGCCTTTTAAGTTGTTTCCTGATGCACAGCTGGTGATTTTTAGTGGCCTCCTGTCTAAGTGGTAATTGAGAGCCAGGCTTATGATGGAGACAGGATCACAAGGCCTCATTCCCGAGCAGCTACTCATGCAAGAAATTCTTGTGGGAGTGACATTTCATGGAGATTCTGATTTATTTAAGTGTAAGTTCATCATCAGTCACAAGTCCGGTGGGGGCCCTGCTGTGGGCTAAACATGCTGGACAGCACTTAGGGTTAAATATACTAGGTAGTGTTCATGTATCTTAACTGTATGTAAAAAGAGGAGTTTATTTTCTTATCATCAGTTATTTTCTGAGTGTATTTCTCTGTTACGTGTTAGGTGAACTCGGCTTTCTAAATTCAGCTCAGTATTCTGTATGCGCACCATATGACTAACCTGAAAAACTCATTAAGTCCCTCTTTGCCATTACAATGAACTTAATCCAAAAAAAACAATTTCCACTGCATTTCAGCCCTGCCACAAAAGGACCATCACTGCTTTGCACAAAAGGGCTTCATAGGCAAGAATATTGCTGCTAGTAAGATTGCACCTAAATCAACCATTTATCAGATCATCAAGAAATTCAAGGAGAGAATTGTTGTGATGAAGGCTTCAGGATGCCCAAGAAAGTCCAGCAAGGGCCAGGTCTGTCTCCTAAAGTTGATTCAGCTGCGGGATTGGAGCACCACCAGTGCAGAGCTTGCTCAGGAATGACAGCAGGCAGGTGTGAGTGAGGCGCAGACTTTTGGAGGATGGCCTGGTGTCAAGGAGGGTGGCAAAGAAGCCACGATAAACATCAGAGACAAACTGATATTCTGCAAAAGGTACAGAGATTGGACTGCTGAGGACTGCTGGAGTAAAGTTATTTTCTCTGTGTGATGATGCAGGTTCGCTCCATGCTCCCATCTTGCTTTTGGGAGCTCTTGTACCCAACACCATCAGTAATGTCACTGATGAGCTAGGTAGTGAGGCACAACAAATCAAGGTGATGGTGCAAAAAAGTGCCAAGTGCTTTTATTAAAACTGCAAACAAAAAAACAGTGTCCAAATAAATAGTGCAGTGCTTTACAAATCTTTATATAAATAATCCATTAAAACGAGTGAAAGGTGGAGGTTAAAATCCAATACCAGAAATCTTTTTAAAACAATGGCTGGAAGCTATCCTTTTAAAATACAAAGCACGGTGCCTTTCTTTTACTGGTGACTCCCCTGCTTCTCCCGTCCAGTCTATGCACCAGGGGAGCCACCCTACCTGCAGCTGACCTTATTTCTGCCTTCTCCTGCTGGTTTGTTCACCTCACCAATCCCTGGCTCTGGTAGGCTCTACCAAACCGCGACTTGGGCTCCCCAGCAACCAGGGCGCTAACGGTGGGGGGGTTCATTTCCCAAGTCCTGACTTCCACTGCCTTCTTGGCCTTATGCGGCGAGCCATTCTCTTTCCGGTCACTCCCGCTCTCCACAGAATGCTCAGCGGGTGCAACCACAATCGACTGCTCCTCGGGTGCCGACCAAACACCCAGGCTCACTGCTCAGCTGCCCGCGAGCCTGCACTCGCTCTCGCTCTCGCTCTCGCTCACTCTCACTCTCACTCTCACTCTCACTCTCACTCTCACTCTCACTCTCCTTGCACCGGCTTTCCTCTACCTGCTTCCAGTCTTCTTCTGCTGCAACCTCCGTTTCTTTCTTTTCCTTCCTTTTTTATCTTTTTCCTCCCCCAGCCGCCTCACGCTTCTATTTATCATGAGGACGTGGATCAGATGTGGCAATTAGCAGCTCCCGGGAACAATTACGGATGCGGACAACTCCTCACCTGTGCACTTGAGCGAGGTTCGCCCACATCATGAATTCCCCGGGAACCGATCTGCCACACTACCGCGCCCCCTTTCTAAGCCGCAAAAACGGCGATTATTTATTTAAAAAGTGGCCTTTTTGACGTGAGCTGTGGACCCGCTACACCACACTCTGATGAATTCCCTTTCTGATTGTTTGGGGCATCTGGAAAAAAGAAAAGGTGAGCGGCGCTACCATCACTCCTGTGTCACGCCAAAAGAAAAGCATCCTGAGACCATTCATGTGTGGCGTTGCTTCTCAGCCAAGGCAGTGGGTTCACTCACAATTTTGCCTAAGAACACAGCCATAAATAAAGAATGGGACCAAAACACCCCCGAGAGCAACGTCTCCCAACCATCCAAGAACAGTTTGGTGCCTTTTCCACCATGATGGAGCACCGGGCCATAAGGCAAAAATGAGAACTAAGTGGCTCTGAGAACAAAACATCAGAATTTTGGATCCAGGAAACTCCTCAGACCTTAATCCCATTGAGAACTTGTGGTCAATCCTCAAGAGGCGGGTGGACAAACAAAAACCCACCAATTCTGACAAACTCCAAGCATTGATTCTGCAAAAATGGGCTGCCATCAATCAGGATTTGGCTCAGAAGTTGATTCACAGCCTGCCAGGGTGAATTGCAGAGGTCTTGAAAAAGAAAGAAGGGCCAACACTGCAAATATTGATTCTTTGCATAAAATTAATGTAATTGTCAGTAAAAAACCTTTGAAACTTATGAAATGCTTGTAATTATACCAGAAATATCTGACAAAAAATCTAAAAGGTCACTTTGAGGAGATGAATAACCTATCTACTAAAGTTTTATTAAGTCCCAAAGAAACTTTTGTTAAGGCATTGTTACACACACATAAAAGAGAAATAGATGCATTTTTTCAGTACCTAAAAGTGTTACATATTATATTACTAGGGGGTTTTGCCCCCTGCTCGCTTCGTTCGCCCACTTCATGTCTCTGCCACTCGCGTTGTGAAGGGGGGGTTCTGAACGCACGCTAAGGAGATCAGCGTCTGATCAGCTGCTGGCTTTCTGCTGCTGCTGCCAAACTGCCTGTTCTGCTTGTCACGCTGTGCGTCGATCATTTAAAAGCCTGTACAGCAGCTGTCCTTTTGTCTCACATGACGTTAAAGTGTCTCTTGCGGGATGTCAAAGTGTCTTCCGAGAAGATTACGTATCGACCCAAGATTTTTTTATTATAATAGAGAGATATTATATTATATTATATTATATTATATTATATTATATTATATTATATTATATTATATTATATTATATTAAGGGCGGCACGGTGGCACAGTGGGTAGCGCTGTTGCCTCGCAGTTAGGAGACCTGGGTTTGCTACCCGGGTCCTCCATGTGTGGAGTTTGCATGTTCTCCTCGTGTCTGTATGGTTTTTCTTCGGGTACTCTGGTTTCCTCCCACAGTCCAAGACAGGTTAGGTGCATTGGCGATTCTAAATTGTGCTTTGTGTGTGTGTGTGGGCTGGCACCCTGCCCAGGGTTTGTTTCCTGCATTGTGCCCTGTGTTGGCTGGGATTGGCTCTAACAGACCCTGTAGTTAGATATTATATTATATTATATTATATTATATTATATTATATTATATTATATTATATTATATTATATTATATTATACTAGCCGTCCCCTGTTGTAATGTAACATAGTTAGTTCTATTATGCATATGTAACAATTCCCACGAAAATAACAATCTGTTTAAATTGTACATCCGCTTCCCCATATGTGAGCGGCAGATCCGCGAAGCGGCTAGCATGTAGCGCCCGCCCGGGGGTTGGCGAGCAAAGTGAGCAGGGGGCAGTGCTTCCTAGACTTTAATAAAGAGTCTAACTTCAAGTTGGGCATTGGTAGCCCCAGCTCCATGCTTTAAGAAGAAATCTTTTATTTTGTAAAGATCCTGCATTTGCCCTTATTTCTAGCAGGAGTTTATCAGTGATTTTTCCCCTCTAATGGGCATTTTTGGAAGTGCTGTTGGAATTTACTGGAGCTTGCGTGCTTTGGGACTCCTTGTTTATGACACTCTTATTATAATTGTAGCACGCAGCTAGTGCAAGCTCTGCTTATTGTCTGGTGTTTATATGTCTGCTATTTCATTTTATAGCACTGATGCTCAGATCAATTCCTGTATGGCTGACATACTGACATTAAATTGTTCTGAATATAAATCTTAATCTAATTGTATCAATACAGTGTCCATGTTTAAGTACTTTCTTACAGTATTCTTTCACCAAAACTAAGAGATGGAAACAAAAATCAAAGTCAGAGAACAAAGCAAAGATTCCGATAAACCAGAAAATCAAACACAAAAGTGCATACCACCAAGGAAAAGTTTATTATTCAATCTCGGATGTCAGGAAGTGCATGGAGCTGCCATTTATACCCTTGACCACTGGTGACAAGAGATGGCGTCACCTACAACAGCACCACAGTGACAACAGTACAGCACAAACTAGGGGCATCCATGAGAAGCAAAATGGAGTTTGCAGGGAGATGTCAAATATTTTTAGGACCCTTTGGGCAGGAGACATCCAGAAAACTAATAACAGCGATGAATTTCATGGATAACAGTACTCTGAACAAAAAAATAAATACAATTTTCACTTCTAAGAGAAGAACAATAAAGCAAGAAGAAATGAAATTTGAAAGCACATCATAAGACATGGCTTGAGCATACAGTATATTGCTCTTCCATCACTGTATGTATGAAGAGACTTACTGCAGATGATCACTGACCATTATAGATGTTGAAGGTGGTTCAACAAAATACTAACATGAGTAGTGGACACTATAAAAATTACTATTTTGCTTCATCCATTACTGTTTTTTGCATTGTTGTGAGTTTCTCTGTAAAGAAGTTCTCAATCAAAAATGGAACTCTTCAGCCCAAAGCAATCCAAGGCTGTGAGAGTCTTAGGTGAGGTCCAGAGATTCTGAAAGTCATTTTAGCCATGAACGTCGCCTCATCCAGGACAACATTAAAAATACACACTGAATCATAAACGTCTACACAATCAAATAAGTCGAAAATGTTCATTTCACCTTTTTTTTTTTATTTGTTCAATGATGCAGTTTAAAATACAAAACCACATAGTGGAATCATCCAAAAAGAGTATGAGAAGTGGCCCCTGAAAATGAAAGCACAACCTCTGAACGACCTGAACTCCTGCTTGATTATTTGATACCAATCAGTCAGATTTATTTTACAGATTGACCCCCCCATTCAGTCCTACCAGACAGTTCACACTCCAGGAGAATCGAGATGGCTGCAATGAATCATACGGTGGCTCATCAATGTCTGCTACCTTACTTTATTGATGTTCAATCACTAGAAAGGTAATTACAGTGTGCCATAACATCCAAATTGTGATTCTCTTTAAGCTTGCGTTTTAACTGTTCTGAACTGATTGCATTTATATGACAGCCAAAGGCTTCTTGTTTTGTTTTAATACTAAATCATCGCATGAAGAAAAGTCTCCTTGAGTTGCCTACACTTGATACCTAATGTAAGAAATTCATTATTCTCTGTCAGTCAGTCTGAAATGATTTGCTTGAATGTCCAGTGTCAGAACTGGCTTCCTGCACTGTAATAAAGCGATCATTGCAGGGATGCAGCATGTACAATGTTGATGTAAGCTCGGTGCACATCTAATATTTCACATTATTTATATTTGTACCCATGGTTCAAAGTGGATATCTCCAACTCCCTGAGACTTTGACCAGTAGAAATAGTGGAAGGACAGATCACTGCTTTTGTTAAAAGAATCAATCAAGACTAAAATGGATTGCATATTCCTGATAGCCATCAAATCAGTGTATAAAGCGTAGAAGGATTTCGGTATTGTCAACGATTTCCTAAGGAGGATGGTGCCACACTTGTATTCAATGAATATCGCTAGTCTGAAGAAAGACGTCTTCAGAAGCTGCTTTCCCTAATCAATATCCACAGTAACATAAGAAGGCACTTCATTAGACCCAAACATGTTCAGTTCACCTTCCACATGAGAGGACGGTTCAGTGCAAAAGTAGATAGAAAATAATAAAAAATTACATACGTTGATAAGCACTCCACATCAACAAACATACACGGTTATCTTTTTCAAGAAAGCTTTAAAATATAAACTTATTTCTTATAGATATATCAATTCATACTCTATATATAAATCATTTGTAGTCATATTTACTGTATAGGATCTTCATTACAAGTATGTACATACAATAAAAAGTCTACATTTAGCCACATAGTGCATTGTTGTCTTCTCTTCAGCGTATGATGACTCTTTTTCCAGCAGCTGCGGCCTTTTTGAGACACAGTGAACAGTGTGAGTGGATAAGCAGGAACATTATGGGGGAGCTTGTTGGACAGTTACACAATATTGGGACAATCCAATTCTTTATTGTTGGAAATAAAAGTCAAAAATCACAGATGCTTTCCTTACTGCTTCCCCAAAGGCACTTGTCCAGTTTGCATTGCTGGTGAAAAAATGTCTAGTTAGATAGAGTGATGGGAGCAGGGCTGTTAGCCAAGCCATTTGATTTTGGTTTTCTTTTACTGTCAAGTATTTCATCCACATACCAGCACAACTTAGCTCATAGCTCTGTCCTGCCTTCTTTATTTGAAGTGCTGCACAAAAGGGTGGCCAGGTGACTCCATGTATTTCAGTCCTATTAAAGCTTGTTATCGTCAAACCATTTCAACACTTTATCCTTGTTAGTGCTCACCCACTGGATGTTGGCTGTTGTCCTCTCCAAAGCCTGCTGCAAAGCTCTCTCACCAGAACCGAAGCCAATGTGCTGGTTATCCTTCCAGAACTGCTCCAGCTGTTGACATAACAAAAAAAAACATGAGAGGACTTGAGAGATTACACTGTGACATACGGCATGCGGACGCAAGCAGAGCCGAGCAGTCTGTGAACATGAGGACGTGGAGTGGGTTGGGACAGAACAAAAACCCAGATATGGCAACTTTGGTTTAAAAGTGACCTTTTATGACGTACATTTACTGCTAATGTTAACTAGATGGCACAAAAAATCCTTTTTAAAATTATCTTCTTATATAATACGTTACCGTGACTGTCCATTTGTCTGTCCAGGATTTTAAATCACCTGTAGCTTGCAAACTGTTTGACCTATTGACCTGGAATTTGGCACACATATACTACGTGACGTCTAATATCCGCTTTCAGAGTGATAATTGACCTCCAAGGTTATTCCTCTTTTTATTTTTAATTTATTTTATTGTTGAATTAACTCTCGGCAGTGGCCAGCAGGGCGGCCGTGTGGCGCATGCGTGCGGGAGTCGTTCTCATCCCTATCACTTTGTCGTCACTTCCCCTACTTCTTCATATCTTAATTCATTCTTTAAGCAGATTAAAGACTTAATTGCCAGCTTAAGTGAAAAATCAAGAAAAACGTACTAAATAATTGCAACACAAAAACTGACTTAATCTGTTTTAATGCGAAAAGATGCCGACGAAAGAAGTGAAGAAGCGGGCTGCTAGGGTGAAAAAAAGAAGAGCTGTTTAGGAAGCAGCAAGCGCGTCAGCCTCTGAGCAAACGAATGCTAAACGTACAGAGAAAGAGTATTAAAACTATAAGTCAAGTGTATTCATTGCACGTTATAGTGCAGTGCAACGTTACTGGTAATTATACAGTATATTTATCATGTACTAATGCCATTTTAATGGATCAAAATGTCTTCGGCTTTTCAAACATTTTATGTGGTGCAGTTTTCGTTAATTTGTTTTTCTTTACATAAAAACAAGTAACATCTTCATTTTAAGAATTTGTTAATTTTATAAATTCCCTTGGGGGCCACAGCCAGTATCAACAGTACCGGGCACAATGCAGGTGCCAGCCTTACTAGCACATTGCAAGCAGCATGAAGATGCCTGGTAAAAAGCAGAGTGTTAAGGCTATTCAGTTCTGTTCTTGGGAACTCAATGACGTTGCTGTCCTCAAGAGCTCAACTGCCAACAAAGTTTCTTTGTATCAATAGATGCACCAGTCTATTCATCCATCCATCAATCAATCATTTAGGTCTTTACATCTTTTTTAAACACTTTATCCATTGACAAGATGTTTCCTGAAGCATAAGTACAAATAGAGAGGCTGAGTAGAGAGTAAGGGCCCAACATGGGCCACACATGGAGGAAAACCCAAACGAGAGGTCATAGAGTATGTCTCTGAATTTATAGTACAGATAGATAAGGAATGCCAAGCATTGAAAATCCTAATAAGGCCACAGAGTGCTCTAAAAATGAACTTTTCCACAGTCACCGGTTTTGGAGTAAGAGGTTATAGGTTGCTTGCACAAGCCCAACATTATTCCTTAAAACATGCAGATGCTAATGAGGAATTCATAAGTAGGATGTTTGAATCATACTGCCTAAAAATAAAGGTGCCAAAGTGGTTCTTCAGAATGATGCCACAGGAAAACCATTTCTCCTTCCCAAATGAAACATCCACGTGAAGCTTCCAGAAAGAACCTTTTATATTGATTTGTGACATGTTCCCTAAATAACCATTGTCATACACATGCGCATGGGAGGTAGCTAAAAGGACCAAAAGAAGGTAATTCCACGGCAGGCCAGGGGGTGGCGGGCACAGTAAACTTTTCTCTTTCATTTCTGCAGACCAGACACGAGAAACTCTGCCTGAGTCCGATGACGTCACTTTCTGTTTCCACCCTGATGACATCACTTCCAGTGCAGGCCCCCCAAGAACATTACTTCTGGTTCCTGTTCCAGAGGACATCACTTCCACCGACCAACCATCAAAGAAGCCCAGCCACCTCTTTGCAGTCAGTTCTGCTGTGGACTCAATCTGTACACTTCTGTGCAACCAAAACCTCATTTTTGCAGCCTGAATCAAGTATATGGGTGGCTGCCCCAAAGCTCTTTTGGTGTCAAAGTCTATTTATTTCACACCATGAATAGACGATAACTGCTTTGTGAAATACCAATAGTTTCCTGGTTTTACAAGGAGTCTTGCTGCTTATATTAACATTGGTTAAGCTGAGGTTTTCTTGATGTGTCTGTATCCTGCTAGGTAGCCTACTATGCATTAGAGATTTCCGTTTTGTCCATATATTCGGAACCTTTAAAAGCCTCCAAAGAACCAAGAAATCTTCCCAGAATTAAGTGGTTCCTTGCCAAGCATAAGGAACCAAGTTTAGGAATATAAGTAACAAGCTGGTTAAGTTTGTAGATGATACCAGGATAGGTGGATTAGCAGATAATTTGGAATCCGTTATATCATTACAGAAGGACTATGATAGCATACAGGCTTGGGCAGATTTGTGGCAGATGAAATTTAATGTCAGTAAATGTAAAGTATTACACATAGGAAGTGAATACACAATGGGTGGTCGGAAAATCGAGAGTACACCTTATGAGAAGGATTTAGGAGTCATAGTGGACTCTAAGCTATCGACTTCCCGACAGTGTTCAGAAGCCATTAAGAAGGCTAACAGAATGTTTGGTTATATAGCATGATGTGTGGAGTACAAATCATAGGAGGTTCTGCTCAACCTTAATAATGCACTGGTGAGGCCTCATCTGGAGTACTGTGTGCAGTTTTGGTCTCCAGGCTACAAAAAGGACATAGCAGCAATGGAAAAGATCCAGAGAAGAGTGACTAGGCTGATTCCAGGGCTACACGGGTGGAATTATGAGGAAAGATTAAAAGAACTGAGCCTTTTCAGTTTAAGCAAAAGAAGATTAAGAGGAGACATGACTGAGGTGTTTAAAATTATAAAGGGAATTAGTATAGTGGATCGAGACTGTTATTTTAAAATGAGTTCATCAAGAACACGGGGACACAGTTGGAAACTTGCTAAGGGTAAATTTCGCACAAACATTAGGAAGTTTTTCTTTACTCAAAGAACGATAGACACTTGGAATAAGTGACCATGTAGTGTGGTAGATAGTAAGACTTTAGGGACTTTCAAAACTCGACTCGATGTTTTTTTGGAAGAAATAAGTGGATAGGTCTGGCGAGCTTTGCTGGGCTGAATGGCCTGTTCTCGTCTAGATTTTTCTAATATTCTAACCATACAACCCAATATTTCAAAGAGTGTATTATAAAGGCCAAATGGCTCAACAATCCTCAAGAACATGTACAGGTCACTTTACGAAGCTGAGTGTGATCAGGGTGTGTGTTGGTTCCAGGGATCACTAGCCTGGCATTCATGGCATTTTGAAGGGCATCTCTGACACTGTATATATCTTGTGGGGTGTCTCACAGGTTGTGGTGGGTATCAACGGCCACTTATTGCTAGAGCCTCATATCTGGACTTGGAAGGTAACCTTGGGGAATGGCTCGTTGACAGAAACGCTAGAGTGAGATGAAAAGCAGGGGAAAAACATACAGAGAAAGAAAAGAAACAGAGCTGGAAGGAAGCCATCCACATCTCGTTAGAGATTAACACAATGTGCAGTCATACCCGTTGGGGTAGACAGGCTGTCCTTATTGATTATTTGTTTTGATAGTTTGTGTTCCAGCTGTCATGAGCACCTTTCACCTATCTGTAATGCACTTATGTTATTTGTGTGTGGCAGAGAGATCAGAGCACTGAATGAGGAGCTAGACCACTGTAAGTCATATTCACACACCCAGTGTTTGAGCCACCAAGTAACCTAACCTGTGTAGTAGGAAAACTGGAGTAAACCTATGGAGCAAGTGGAAAATCACCACTTGTAAGGATTCAAATCCAGAGCTCAGCAGCTGTGAGGTACCAGCACTAGCCATTTGCTTCACAGTACAGTTTCAAATTTAATACAATAAGAAGGAAAGACATCTTGGAAGTCATTTCTAATGGCACATACCTGTTGGAGCTCAAAAGTAGTTGAAAATCTCTTTGTCACCCCATCGATGAGGTTTGAAAAGGAGAAGGAGCCGCCACCATACCTGTGAAATGAGAAGAGCAGAAAGCACTCAGAAGGAGAGTTTAGTTGGTGGTGAGAATGAGTCGGTGCTCACAAATACCATGGCATGCATGTGTGTGACAGGAAAGGATTCTCTCCCAGAATGAGGTGCTTTAAAGTATCAAGGTGATGAACACAAGCTTCTCATAATTAATGCCAAAGACAAAAAAGCTTTGTGAAACTGCTACAACTGTTATAAGACATCAAGGTCATTTTGGGCTTTGGGAAACTTTAGAATCGATAAAATAACATTTGCCATTGAGTTGAGTGTAAGGATAACTATTGCTACATCAGCTGACTAAAGATGCAAGTACGAAAAACTGAAAATGAGCTCTGATTTCTTAGCACATTTCATCATTTGACTGTTATTTATGCCTGTAAGAGTCATGCAAAAGGAGAAGGCAGATTTTTACTTACTGTTCATATATCTTAGCCCAGTTAGCTCGTACAAAATCCCAGGCTAGTGGCTGGCCCACCACATTATTAGCAATATAAACAATGGTGGAGGTGGCATCCTGCTTGCGGATTTTGCTCGGGTTCAGGGCATAATCAAGATACCTGCAAGAGATTTGAAATTTAGTTACATCTTCATGTTCTTTAAAAATCTGAATCTACAGTTCTGTGAGAGAAATTTATGAGGAGCAAACAGTTCATGACATGTCATAAGAAGGAATGACAAAAATAAAAAGCTCAGCACTGAGTGTTGAGAAGGCAACCAGTAATACAGGTGATCAAAATTCTGTGCCCATTTTCTGATTTTGCCCCATTGTGTAGAATAGACAGATTGATAATTGAAATAAGACGTGCTACTTCCGCCATAATTCTTAATTGAGCTATAAACATCCAAAATTGCTGCTGGATGAAGTAACAGCTTGATATTTTTATTTGCACATGTTTGGACCAGATGTCTGCTTAAGAAACGTTCAGTTTTACAAAAGGTTTATTTTATTTGTTTTGCTTAATAAATAAGGTTGTAGCCAGTAATCCACCCATTTACTAAACCTATGTAATCCAAAATTAAGGGCAAAATTATTGTGGTTCATAGGAGATGAAGATGATTTGAAAACAGAAGGGAAGGCTAAAAGTTGTCATGAATAGTTTCATATTCAGAATGTGCTGCACTAGAAAATGAGCATGCAGGAGACAGAGATGGAGGGAGACATACACTAGTGTCTTCTGAAAACTTTCAGTTAAGAGTTTTAATATATGAAAACTACCTTTTCTTCTTATCATTAATTTTTTAAAATGTGCACAAGACTTCTTTTCCAAGACCTTAAAAATGAAACTGACTGACAGGATTACAATTTATCAAAAGCAAGCAACATTCCCAGTTTATAATTTCGCCACGTTGTTTACAGTTACCCACCAGCGATACTGAAAATGTTAATCCCAATTTTTTATTTTCCCCAGCAATACCTGCTTCTTGTATATTAGTCTGAAAGCTATGACTGACCTGTTCAAAAGCCAGGGCTGTTTCGTACAGGAGAGAGCCGAGCGCAGTTTGTCTGCTTCAGTTGCGATGGATGCGTTGTTGAACATTTCCCAGCCAAAATCCCATTCTTGTTCCCCACCAGCAGCTATGGCGTTGCAGTAGATGGTTGTTCTCAGATTTGGATGAATTCTGTTTAACACAAAAATTCAGACCCCACTCACAGTTACTTCTCCCTAAATAAAACTAAACTTCTCCCTGAACTAAAATGAGAAATTGATTTTAGTGACAGATGAACAGTAAAGCAATTCCACTCACGGGTTATTGTCAGAATTTTTTCTCCATTGCTGATAGAGGTTAACGGCCAGGTCTCTGCACTCAGTCAAGCCATTGCTGCAGGCAATGCTAATGGCATTTATTTGGTTGTACCTTCAAAGTGAGAAGTAGGCACAGGTCAGTAGAGGTGTTCTGATTTTTGTACAGAGATGACAATCTGCATCACTTTCAGGTATCATTGAGCACAATCTAACAAATGACTTACTGCTCAGTGAGGCCAGTGGGCACTTTATTCCAGTTTTCAGTGATATTTTTAAAATGTTTATAGAGAGGAGTAACTTGTTTCCTAAGGTAAGCCTAAAAGATATAAAAATATTTCAGAAATTATTCAATAGTATTAAGAAAGCCTTACCATTTATGTCATGACCTCATTGACTACCTTTTTGTCTTTTGTCTTTTGGTTATTATATATTTATGCACTCATATTTCAGTTCTAGTCTGCTATTTAACATTTTCTTGTCCTACAGTAGTACTCATTTGTACCAAAGGTTCCACAGCCTAGTCAGAACATCTCTCTATTTTGTCAAAAAAAAGACTTTTTGGAAGATTTATTCAAGTCCCACGAGATGAGACTTTGGCCATGAGATGTTTTCAAGTCCCGCCCTCCTCTCAACCATTTTCAACCACGCACACGGTAATCTCAGCTCTCATTCGTGTGAATGCTTTTGACAGACACAGTTTCTGCTCTCTCAGCTCTTATAAATTTTTATGTTTTCCTCACTTTAACTTTTTAATTAAAGAAGACATATTATGTCCAAATCTTATTGAAGAACTTCATCATGAAGGGTTATCAACATAAAAAATGAGTACACGGGCAATCCTAGCATGGAGAAATGATAAAGTTAAATGAATTAACGCCAAAAATGATGATCGGTTACACGGCAAATTGGTTAAATGCGTATCAATAGACTGTGCTGAAACAGTTGGTGGTGATTGTGCAGAAGATGAAAACATCAACTTACAATATCCTAACGAATATCTACAACCGTTAACAACGTCTGGTCTTACAACGTGCGAATTACTGTAGAAAGAAGGATGTTCCCAAGAAAGATAATGTAGTACATCTTCCGCAGATAACATTACACAACAAAGGAGATCTTGATATGTCATTCATATTAAAACGTTAACAGTTTCCGATTAGAATAGCTTTTGCAAAGACAATCAACAAATCACAGAGACAAACATTCGAAAAGTTGTTTTATTTAATAGAGGGAAAGAAATGAAATTCAATCACAGGAAGTTATACGTGGCATTGTCACGATGAAGGTCCAAACACAGAATCAAAATTCAATGCGATATTGACGAAAATGTAATTAAAAAATAGTTTTTACTGAAGTTTTACAATAAAAGTGTAAGTTTAAAAAATATTTGTATGTTAAATTCAAAGCCAAACAGAACATAATCGTATTATGCAAAAAATAACTCTAACACAAAATGAAACATAATCTACTTTCAAAATATTACATTTTACTCTATTTTAATATGGTTAATTACTTGCTGTAATGTAAAATAGTTCTATTATGCATATGTAACAATTCCCATGAAAATAAAAGGCTGTTTAAATTGTACAACTGTATCCCCATACACGAGCAACAGAACCGTAAAGAGGCTAGCACGTAGCGCCTGCCCGGGGGTTGGCGAGCAAAGCGAGCAGGGGGCAAAGCCCCCTAGTCTTTAAAAATGATTAATTAATTACTGTGTCTAGTAATTACGACTTTAATTCTGAATGCAAGCTCTTTATAGATCAAAGTGGCAAGCTGGTTTTCCCACCAGAGAGCATGGCAACAGTCTGCTACAACTGAAGAGATTTCCATCCTGATTAATTTGCCTCTAGTTCTTTATCATTCATCGATCCATTTTATGAACACGAGTTTTCCAGTTAAGGGTCACAGAGGGCCAGAACAATCCCCACAAACACTGGATTTCCATCCATCAAAGTGTATATTTTCACACACACCCACACAGGGCCAGCTAATGGCCACCAGCTCACCTAACCTGCATACCTTTAGCATAGGGCGTCTGAACAACATCCAACAAACTCCACCAAACATCGATGGCAGTAGAAATCTCACCCAACTCTATGTGTTGTTAGCTACTAATTGATGAGTTGCCATGACTCTCAGCCATTCATTATATTAAATCTTACACATCCGAGGTGTGTACATCTGTTTCTGATTTATAGGGACATCATTTGGACAGCAAGAAGGAACCTTAAGCAGCCCATGGAATGTTATAAATGCTGAAGATAACTTAAAAAAGAAGAGTCCAGTGAAAGAGAACATTTTAAGGCAAGTCTGTTATCATGTGTACATAGTACAGTGAAATTCAGACTTGAGTGACTACTTATAACAGTTGACCAAAAATACAATACAATAAAAGATATAAAAAGTATACAATACATAGCATTCACAGAATACATATATATATTTGCATTTTTATGTATTTGAAGCTTTATGATTGACTCCTCAGCAACTTTATGGCTTGTGAGTAGAATCTGTCTCTGAATCTTCTGGTGCGAGTACCCATGGTCCTGCACCATTTGTCAGAATGTGAATTTTATTGCGAAGGAATCGTTACTCAGTGATGAGGTTCCCCTGATACTGTGCTGACTCTTTTACACATGTTTTTCAGACTCCTCTAAAATGCGTAAGAAGAAGCCAACATCCTGCTCATGCAGCAGACGTTTCTGTAGACCAGGAGGTTGTGGGTAGAGTTGACAGCAGGAGTAGTGCTGTTTTTGCATGCTTGGTAGCTGTCTCACACTTGGTTGCTTCTTACCTCCATAGAGGTGTAGCAACAACTGACCTTAGGCATTTGCAGAAGCAGAACATTTCTAAATTCATCATGTGTATCCAGGAATCACCCCATAAGACAGTGAGAAAGCAGGTCATTAGTGGGAAAGGAATAAGCAACTGCTAAAGGACATTTCTGTATTCAGTGCAGCTGAAGAAGTCTCTTTGGGTTAGCCTGGTCTAATCTCTTATTATCAGTGACTCCCCTTTGCCTTTAAACTGGTGATGTGGAATGGGAGTTCAGTGCAAAGTGGTACAGGGAGGATATGAACAAAGAAACAGTGATTTGGAGAGCTAATGTCACATTGCATTATCTTTACTGGGTATAAAAGAGATGGAGAAAAGAGCAATTAGAAAAAGGTTTGAGCTGTCAATTATCATGTTAAAGATTAAAAAGAAAAGCTGTGATAGTTATAAAACCACAGGGAATAAAGGAATGGTGTGCACTTACTGCCATTGATGCCCTACCTGCATAGGCCCATTCACTTCCGTCCGATCAAACATGAGAATGTAGTAGCCGAGGTTGTCTATAGCTGACTCCCAAGGCATAAATTCTACTTCATTGCTGAGATATTTTGTCATGTTCAAGGCATCTGTAGATTGAATATAATTTGCTCTAGAAATAAACAAAAAGGAAACGTCAAATGGACTACACTAAAAGAAAGCAGACAACAAAATTAAAGCATAACATCTATCATGAGAGAACAAGGGCTGAGTTATGTGAACTTTTAAAAAAGCAAGCACACTTTGGGCTCCCCTTCTATTTCTCTCATTCAACCTTCAAGGTATCTTGGTATAAATGCATCCCTGTCTATAGGGATGTTTACACTACTACTGTATATGTATGTAAAGAAAATAACAAGTATGGCAAACCATTCATTGTGTCTGAAAGGGGACCATTCATGTGGGAAGAGTGGTGGCTCTGTGGCTAAGGATCTGCGCTGGTCCCATTACTGCCAGAAGGAGTCCTACTCTGTTGGTCCCCTTGATCAAGGTCTTTAACTTGAAAGTTGCTCTAGGGGTACTGAACCATGGCTGACCCTGTGCTCTGACCCCTAAAGATCAAGCATAAAGACAATTTCCCCTCAGGGATTAACTATCCATCCATCCATTTTCCAACCCGCTGAATCCGAACACAGGGTCACGGGGGTCTGCTGGAGCCAATCCCAGCCAACACAGGGCACAAGGCAGGAAACAATCCTGGGCAGGGTGCCAACCCACCGCAGGACACACACAAACACACCCACACACCAAGCACACACTAGGGCCAATTTAGAATCGCCAATCCACCTAACCTGCATGTCTTTGGAATGTGGGAGGAAACCGGAGCGCCCGGAGGAAACCCACGCAGACACGGGGAGAACATGCAAACTCCACGCAGGGAGGACCCGGGAATCGAACCCAGGAGGGATTAACTAAACGTATTAAATAAAAAAAATTGTATTGTTGTCCACATATTGATTTGGCAAAATTTTTACACGAGATGCCCTTCCTGACGTAACCCTCCCCATTTATCCAGGCTTGGGACAGGCACAAAGAAACACACTGGTTTGTGCATCCCCTGTGACAGAGTAATAGGGATTGTGGAAGAGAGGTGAAAAAGAGAGTGCAGGCAGGGTGGAATGGGAGGAGAAGAGTGACAGGCGTGATTTGTGACAGACGGGCATCAGCAAGAGTGAAAGGGAAGGTCTACAGGATGGTAGTGAGACCAGCTATGTTATATGGGCTGGAGACGGTGGCACTGACCAAAATGCAGGAGACAGAGCTGGAGGTAGCAGAGTTAAAGATGTAAGATCTGCACTGGGTGTGACGAGGATGGATAGGATTAGAAATTAGTACATTAGAGGGTCAGCTCAAGTTGGACGGTTGGGAGACAAAGTCAGAGAGGTGAGATTGCGTTGGTTTGGACATGTGCAGAGGAGAGATTCTGGGTATATTGGGAGAAGGATGCTAAGGATAGAGCTGCCAGGAAAGAGGAAAAGAGGAAGGCTTAAGAGGAGGTTTATGGATGTGGTGAGCGAGGACATGCAGGTGATGGGTGTAACAGAATAAGATGCAGAGGACAGAAAGATATAGAAGGAGACGATGGCAACCCCTAATGGGAGCAGCCAAAAGAAGAATGAAGATTAAATAAAAAAAATACGTCCACATTTCTTGTCTGGATAGTTTATCGACATTTTTAAAATACCTACTTCATTTTTTTTTTGTTTTATTGTTCATTGAACACCTTGCAATTGTAAGCTTTGTGTGAAGAATTACTTCTAGGATTCCCTTTCCTGTTGGCTCTTAACAAGACTTTACCTACTATCCTACTATCATCACGGCTGAGTAATATTGTCCCAAGAAATTGCTATATAAAAATAGTACTAGGGTGTTGTACCATGTTAACCATTATGGATGCAGTGAAAGGTTAAGCAAAATGACACTAGAAAGATTACAATATACAAGCTTTTGAGGCAACTCAGGCCCCTTCTTCTTTAACCTTAGATCTTCAAATGAGTGTCTACTTATAATTCCAAGAGCTAAACTTAAAAGCAGTGGTGAGGCGGCCTTCTGCTGTTATGCATCTAAAATCTGGAATAGCTTACCGAATGAAATTTTCCAGGCTAATATGGTTGAGCACTTTATAAAACTGCTAAAACCCCATTATTTTAACATGGCTTTCTCATAGCTTCATTTTAGTGTAACCCTGATATTCTGTATAAGCATTTAATTATTGTTTTTATCGAAAATCCATATTAACACCTACTTTCTCTGCTGTTCTTTTTCCACTTTTCTGTGCTGGTGATCTGTGCCCCCACCACCAGATCAGGGCACCATGAGGTCCCTACACTGATGAATTGAAGGCCAGATTTCCACCATCATCATCTACTTCTTCCATGTGAACTCTGAATACCATGAGGACTGACTGAGATCATTTATATTTGGCTGAATGCCTTGTGGGAGCTGGGTGGTCTTGTGGCCTTGGAACCCCTGCAGATTTTGTTTTTTTTTCTCCAGCCCTCTGAAGTTTTTTTTTTGTTTTTTTCTGTCCTCCCTGGCCATTGGGCCTTACTTTATTTTTTGTTACTTAGTATTACCTAATCTTATTTTTATATTTTTCTTTTTTTTTCTTCATCTTGTAAAGCATTTTGAGCTACATGAAAACGTGCTATAGAAATAAATGTTATTGTTGTTATTCTTAGCCAATAAAAGGTGTCATTTTGCTTAACTTCTCACTACTTACAATCCTGTAAATCTGTAGAAAGTATTTTTAATTAAACCAGACAGAAAATATACATTGATGATTGGAGTAATGCAGACTACACAGGGTTGGAGCTGAGGAGCACAGATCTACTGTGGCACCTGGAGCTTTACACTCCCATCATTCTCAGGTGAGAAAATCTCCTTTTACAGTACAGCATGTCACGTAACCCACTGAGAAATAAAACTGGACTCCAGTCAGCTGTTTTTTTTTATTCTAACCAGACTGCCTGATCCTGGCTGAAGTGCAGCAAGTAAAGGGTTTCATAGAAAGCTGAATGCACATTTTAATTCATATAGGACCTTCCTAAGATGAAGGGTTTACCGTTACAGAGATACAATGCCTTTATTTATGTATATTTTTATGCAAAGAACAATAGAAAGGGTTATACTGGTGTCGAAATATCAACTTTCAGTTTTCACTGGGATTATATGCTTTACTTTTCCTTGAACATAGTAAAAATAGATTCCAGTGTCACACCTTTCTGTGTACGTGTGAGTTTGAGTGTGGGTGTGGGTGTCTGGCATGCGTAACTTGGGATGAATCGACTGATTGAAGGCAAATTTAGTTTCTTTTACATGAGAAATGTTAGAATCTTATCGCTTTCTGAAAATGTTGATGAACAGGAACACCCATCTTCAGTCTCCCACGTTGATAAGATGTTAATCTCGTTGTTTACCTTCCGTGGAGTGGGCACTGATGGTTTTATTATTGATGCGTTACATTTGCACAGAGGAGCAGAAATGTTCTGCCAACAAGTTTGATTAGTGTATGAAAAACATTGTGTAATGCATATGCTCAGCCTGTTAGAGCCGGTGCACAGGCAGCTGAAGTAACTCGCTGTGGGTCACAATGCAACTAACGGGAGGGGTCTAAACCAACACCACTTACCATTAATCCTAAGATCACATTAAATCTGTTTCCTACTACAATTGTCTGGCCAAATAAACAGCATTTGATTTCATTTTGAAAAAGTGCATTGTTTCTCCCTTCCCTTTAATCTAAACACATTTACCTTGCTAGATTAAATGCATCATCGATGATCTGGGCTCTGTTTATAACTGGAATGATCTGAAAAGGAAAAAAGAATGGCTCAAGTCCAAGAGTATAATTATGAAGCACTGCTGCTGCTGGCTGACTAGTTGATTTTGACAATGATGGCCACCCTTACTGCAGGCCACACCATTCAGACCAACGAGACAGCAGTTACTGTATATACGTATGTTTATTGCCTTGTGAGCCTAGAACCGACTCTGTTTCCATGCCCAGCTCTTAAGTATACATTACAGAAAGCTTACAAAATATGAAACTAAAATACTCATAATATAAAACAAACAATGCAAGAGCACCATTTTAATCACTTTTTAAACTTCAGTTTTTACACAAAAGTATAATTACAGAAATAGAGTAAAGGCTCTGCTTCAAAGGATAATCAAATCTGCATTCTTCTGGTCTCCAATTAAATTCCTTATTATCAGCTCCAAATCATCAGATTTATTAAATAAGTAAAACTATGCAATACATTGAAACAGAAGAACAATGACAGGCTTGTGTCACTTTACCAAAAGCCTCAATGAAGGGGATGCTGTTCGTGTCAAAGACCATGATGAGACTGCATTTTTAATGCAGAGAACTCTGCCCTTTTTACAATCAGGTGTTAGGAAGTATTGTGGAAGAATAATTTTAGGGTAACATAGCATTCATCTTAAAGGAATAGCATAAAGGCTTAATAAATGTCAGAAACCTGTTCAGGCACACCAGGGAGCCAGATAAAGGTCTAGTGAGCAACAAAATATACACTGAAATATAAGAAATGGTTGAGGAAAAATACTGAGATGGTCAAGTAAATAAAGAATATACCAGAAGAAAGGTTGATGTAATATACAAAATGAACTGAAGGATGACTAAGAGATGACTAAGAAATCAGCAGATGTCCTATAAACGAGAATGGACAGTTGTGATATGCACAGAAAATTCAAGGGTGGTAGCTCATCTCAAATAGTATAAAAGAACCAGAATATAAATAAATTACTATTATATATATCATTTGGGTGTAAACCAATGAACCAACCAGATTAAAATGTATGCATTGATTGACACTGTTATGTAAATTGAGTAGTTTATAAAATGAACCTCTATCTTTTGTTTCTCTGATCATTCTGACCACACTGTGACAGACTGCTTTTGAAGAATGCTCCCTCTAAGGCATTTTGCCGAGGAGTAATTAAAAGATACCATGAACAGCTTTTCTCCTGCCTGATTAATGGTTTGTCCTGTTAGACGATGTTTCTTTCTTTAATAAGATGTTACATTTCTACCACAGTATAGAAGAAGAAAAACTGTCAAGGTGTCCAAGTACACTGCATCCTCTGTGGGCGGAAATGTACAGAAGTGCAGTACAAGCATGCACTGGATGCTGGATGGAGGGCTACCTGTTTGTCTGAGTGATTCACTTGGAAGGGTTGGTCACCACCGTCAATGAAGCACACAAATGTTGGTACTGGGTATGCATGGCTGATCATTTTTTCTCTATCTTTGCTTTTGTTTTTAATGCTTCATTAAATTTTTAATCCTATTTTTTCTTTTACAAGAACATCTTGGTCAAGAACACCACAGTATTTAATTCTCATGTTTTACTTTTATACTGATGTGTTATTCATTTTTGTATCCTGCTGTTTTGATTTTTTTTTATTGCTCTCTCCTTGTCACTGACATTTTCATGGTATTGGATACTCGGAATTGCTGGGCAATGTGTTGAGTGTGAGTGCAGTGTGTGATGTTTGCATGGTGGAGCTATAAAGAAGGCAGCATGAATGTTAAAATTTTCAATCAATAAAAAGGAAAGCCCTTACTGAGATACTTGCACTCAAACGGCATGCAAACAAAGGCAAAACAATTTGGGAAACTACTGATTTTTGTAGTATTGAATCTTTTTTTATCCCCGTAACACAACAAAAGATTAGTGATAAATTTAGTGTTCTGTTCTATTCTCCTAACTGACCCCCATTAGATGGCAGTTCAGAGCTCCAGGATTCCCAAAGTTTGAAAGTATCTTGTACGCAGTGCTCATTAGAAATGATAATTAACATTACTGTCAAGGACACTCTAGAAACAGGGGTGTCAAACTGCGGTCCTAGAGGGCCGCAGTGACTGCAGGTTTTCATTCTAACCCTTGCCTTAATTTTAATTAACTTGACTCAGGCCCCTTTGTTTCTTTTTCCTTAATTAGCAGCCAAACAATAATGAGACACAAAACAAGCTGCCACATGACCAGCTAACCTGTGCCCATCACACAATATCTGAAAAAAAGAAGGGTGAACATCTCAGTAAAGTTGAACCTTTCACCAAAACATTTTTGGAAATGTCTGCTGTGGTAGAAAGAGAGCAGCAACAGGCTGTGGAATTAAATAACGGGTTTAATTAACAGCAAGAATTGTATTCTCATTAACAAACTGGTTGGAGTGAAACTGATTAGAGTTTGAAGTCCCAGTTTAGCTGGTCATCTGTCAGCTCATTTCATGTCTCATTTCTGTTTGGCTACCATTTACTTATGAAAAGAATGAATTCAGAGGACTGAATCCTTAAAAACAGGGCTATTAAAATGAATGGAAAAGGAGTTAATTAGCAGTGAAAACTGGTCACTGATTAGGAAAAGTGGCCTGGAGTTTGACATCTATGCTCTAGAAGTGCAAACCAAAGTGTAGTTAAAATATCAACTTTGAATCATTAAAGTGAACGCGATATTAGCAAACAATCTTCATTTTAACTTTTATATAACCTATCACTGGCTTGACTTAAGCAGCAATTTCAAATGGCCCGGGCAGACTCTATGAAAAGACAGAAGAAGAAATAGAGGACACTAATACAGCATGAATAGTTGATCTTGCACTGATATTACTTAATTCCAGTACTTACATTATGGTCGCTCTCCAGCTGTGTTTGAAGTCTGTGCCAGTTCTCTGGGTCATAGTTAACCCTGTAGTAGCCAGTGACATTGATGTTTGCCAGGATCCATTCATTTCCAGATGTAGTAAAACTGTTCACTATTTCTATTTTGGAAATAAATATAACAGTTAATAACAGATCTAGGGCTCTTTCAGAAGAAATCAGTGTTGTGATTGCAAGTCCATTCATAACATCAATATACAGTTGTGTGGTGGAGTGATTTCTAGCATATACAGTAGGTTGATAAATATTTTGCATGTCTTTATTTGTAAAATGTTGATGAGATGTTTATTCATCCAACCCCCAAGTCGTAAGGACTGACTCAGGATGTGAAATTTCTGCTGAGGGAGATGGAGCAGGTATCAGTCCAGTTCGGCAAGGGTGACTGAGTTTGGACTTACATGAGCTTATAAGCCCCCGTGATCCTGTGTCCAGATTCAGCGGGTTGGAAAATGGATGGATGGATGAGCTTATAAGCCATCCACTGCAAGAAGGCCATAAACTGACTAAGCAAAGCAAACGGGGCCTGAGTTGTACTGGGGTGCTTTCACTTGTACCTTGTCAGGAAGAACATCTCCCCATTGGTTTGTGATTTGTGGTAAGAAGGGTATAAAGTTGGTCACCTTGCCTTTTAGCTCTCCCTCTCATCTTGCCATGAAAAGATCACCTTTTATCTCGGCAGCCATATTGAGACAGGCATGTGGCCTGTTTCAAAACTCTGTTCAAAAACCATGCGGTAGCAAAGCAAGCTAGACTGAAAATAAGCTGAAAGGCACCGATGGACACAAGAAGCACTGCTACTTAGGTTCTAAAGGTATGGTTTGCCAATATTCAGGGCTGCAATATTGAGGGCTGACATTTTTTTCCATAAAACACAGTTTTCTGAAAACCACACAAAGCAATAGTTTCACGCAGAAATCAACATAAAACATCTGTTGCTGCGTGTTGTGGTCGCCAGTTCATGAGGAATATGCAGCAGTCTAGCAGCCACGCTGTCTTCGTGAGGCGGTTAGAGGGGCATTGGCAGCAGCGTCCATATACAGTCGCAGTGCATTGCAATTTGGTTTGTACCTCTTGTCATTGTAAGTGGCACTCCCCCAAGGCGAACATTGCCGTAGGTGCATCAGCTACATGAACCTGTTCAGCACCGCAATCAGCTGGGGACCAGTCAGGTCCCTGGTGCCTCACGTTTGTTTTCAATCACTTGTATCAAAATCGGACAACTGAGCGATAATATGCGAAACGTCGTCCTTGGAGTATTCTGCTTTACACATTTGCTTCGATCTCTCACCAGATGTTGATGCCATTTTTGCCGTTGTTTGCTACTCGCCACTCACTCAAGCGCAGGGAATCTTGGTCAAACCAATGGAGCTAATTTTCCTTCCAGCAAAGGGACACCAGCTAAAGCATAACGGTGGGTTCTGTCACCATTTACAGTTGATCAACCCCTTCAACCCCTCCTTTTGACAAAAGTCGACATCTGCCCTCAAAGGGTTACTATTTTTGGGCATTTTATCAATAATACATAATTCAATGCGTAACTTAGCTCCTGCCTATTTATTTATTCTGCCTAATTACCTGAGGTTGTAAATTTAGAATGAAAGGGGGTGGGGGTGCTAAAATACCTGATCACAAAGTGGATTTTAGACATTTTATTAAGGTCTACACAATAAAGAGTATAAAAAGGGAAAAATTGGTTCACCATAGGAAATTCAATGATAAAACAAGTTGCATAGTACAGTACTGATTGGAGTAAAAGCCAGCTTTCGGGTACCAGGGATGTTGTGGTGTGGAATTTTGCATATAAGTTGATAAATATTTTGCATGTCTTTATTGGTAACTTGTAACACTAATGTCTATCATTAATAGGAACAGCAATGGTTAGATGGTTAAGGACCCCTTCCCATCTTTTAAAAACCAGTCCTTTGTCATTTTTACAACAGGGTTGAGGGAAGTGCCTCAAAAAGATTGGCAAATGTTTCTCTGCAGGGCTCTCTCAATCAACCCCCAGAGGAAAGCCAGGCTGCCTAACTGGCAAGCTTCATGGGGGCAGACGTGAAGGTGTTCTCTGCCCCATCGGTATGAAGTATGGCTGTTTGGAATTGGCTTGTATCAGAAGCCTTTAAGTACTACAACACCCTATTGGCTGTAGGAGTTGGACAGAAAACCTAAAAATTTGCTTGCTTTACCCAGCTCTCTCTCTCTCTCTTACCAAATTGATGAAAGACTATCTCACACCATGAACTGAAAGGGACAACACAATGAAGAGCACAGCTCTTCATGTGGCCTGTTCTGAAGAAAGATGACCAAACATTATGCCTTAACTAGAAGCATTTTAGCAACTAACAAGTCTCTGTGCCGCCTGAAACTACACATCACCATTTATCAGGTTGTATGGTTGCCAATATTCAAATGTACTTTGCATATTGTTATCATTTATGAATATTATCAATAATGCATTATTTAAAGTGTAACTTAACTCTTGCTTGTCTTTTAATTGCCTAATTGCCTGAGGTTATAAATGTAGAAGGGAAGGTGGGGAGAAGTGATAAAGTACAATACCTTATAAACCAGGGGTGGGCAAAGTCATTCCTGGAGGGCCGCAGTGGCTGCGGGTTTTTGTTCCAACCCAGTTGCTTAATTAGAAAACAATCCTTGCCAATAATTACATTTCATGGCTTGTTAGTGCTTTAACTCTGCTTTGTCAAGTCATTCTCATATCCTAGATTAATTTTCCATTCTAAGGATATCATCCAAATACTTTGAAGTGTAAAACAGATGGGTAATTCTCAATCCTTCACTTTCTTCTCTTCTCTTTCCTTCCAAGTATTTAATTAAACCAAATAGTGCACGATAAATACACATGGGTGTAAAGGGTAACAAGCAAACTGGATAACTGCAGGTTTCTTTTGTCATTTGCATTTTATTGTTAATAAGGAGCAATTAAAAACCAAGAATGCAGCTATTTAAGACTTAAAAAAGCAATAAGCGTTCAAAATCTTAACGAGGGAGATAACTAAATTGAAGCAGAAGTGTTTCTAGAGCAATAAGTGCTTCTTATTAAGCAACTGGATTGGAACAAAAACCTGCAGCCACTGCGGCCCTCCAGGAATGAATTTGCCCACCCCTGTTATAAACAGTGGTAAGTCTACACAATAAAGGGGAAAGCAGAGTAATATAGAACTCTACCAAGACAAAACAAGGGATATGAATCTATCTAGAGAACATTCTTTTTATTTCAGTCCTCTGCAGAATCATTGTGCTGGAGCAGTGCTCTTCCAGGCCTCTGCATGCCTGATGAAGAGGCCTTAGCTGCCTCGAAAGCTTGCATTTGTAATCTATTTAGTTAGCCAATAAATGGTGCCATTTCACCCTACTTTCTCCTGTATCTCGGGACATAACGTGAGCTACCACAGCTATGCTGATGACACACAGCTGTATTTATCAATAGCACCTGATGACCCCGAATCTCTTGATTCGCTAACACAATGTCTAACCTGTATCTCAGAATGGATGAATAGTAACTTTCTCAAATTAAATAAAGAGAAAACCGAAATCTTAGTGATTGGTAATAATGGATACAATGAGGCTATTAGAAATAAACTGGATGCATTAGGATTAAAAGTCAAAATGGAGGTAAAAAGCTTAGGGGTAACCGTTGATTGTAATCTGAATTTTAAATCGCATATTAATCAGATCACTAGGGCAGCATTTTTTCACCTAAGAAACATAGCAAAAGTTAGACCTCTTATATCATCGAAAGATGCAGAGAAATTAGTTCATGCGTTTGTTTTCAGTCGGCTAGATTACTGTAATGCACTCCTCTCAGGAATACCCAAAAAAGACATCAATCGTTTGCAACTAGTGCAGAATGCAGCTGCTAGAATCCTTACCAGAAAAAGAAAATCCAAGCACATCTCTCCAGTTTTGATGTCACTACACTGGTTACTTGTGTCATTCAGAATTGACTTTAAAATTCTGCTTATGGTTTATAAAGCCTTAAATAATCTCGCCCCGTCTTATATATCGGAATGTCTGACACCTTATATTCCAAATCGTAACCTCAGATCCTCAACTGAGTGTCTCCTTAGAATTCCAAGAGCAAAACTTAAAAGAAGTGGTGAGGCGGCCTTCTGCTGTTATGCACCTAAAATCTGGAATAGCCTGCCAGTAGGAATTCGCCAGGCTAATACAGTGGAGCACTTTAAAAAACTACTGAAAACACAATGTTTTAACATGGCCTTCTCATAACTTCACTGTAATTTAATCCTGATACTCTGTATATCCAATTCATTATAATAACTATTCATTCAAAATCTGTACTAACCCCTACTCTCTCTTCTGTTTACTTTTCCGGTGTCCTGTTGGTGGTGGCTTGCGCCACCACCATCTACCCAAAGCACCATGATGTTCCAACAATGATGGATGGATTAAAAGCCAGGAGTCTGTATGACCATCAGCATCAAGTGACTCCGTGAGAACCCTAACTACAAAGAGGACTATTTCATTTATGTTAGGTAGAATGCCCAGAGGGGACTGGGCGGTCTCATGGCCTGGAACCCCTACAGATTTTATTTTTTTCTCCAGCCTTCTGGAGTTTTTTTTTGTTTTTTCTGTCCACCCTGGCCATCGGACCTTACTCCTTTTCTATGTTAACTAATGTTGTCTTATTTTAATTTTGTATTTTGTCTGTTATTTTTCTTTTCTTCATTATGTAAAGTACTTTGAGCTACTTTTTGTATGAAAATGTGCTATATAAATAAATGTTGTTGTTGTTGTTGTTGTTGTATCAATCTATGGATAACACGGTACAACACTCTACTGCTACATACAATACACGTAAAGAAGGCACATGAGCCCCCTCAGATTGGGATGGCTGACATTGGAACATTTTGCCTATAATTGATTATTTTTCTGTACTGTATTTTGCATATCATACCCAGTATACTGAGTGCTCATATTCCCTTCATTTTATGTAAAGTACACGAATTTGTATTTGCTGAATACATCAAAGTAAATCCAAAACTGATCTTGATGAGGGTACCTAATGGATTAATTGCAACACATTCATAATCATAAACAGCTATAATCATGTGCCATCTGAGGTTGGCCTCATAATGATCAAGCACTGCCAAGTGTACCTGACTTATCAAGCATCCAGTAAGTCTTCTCGTTCTCTCCTGGTTTCAACCAAGTGATGGGCACAAACCAGACGTAGCTAGAAAGAATAAAAAAAAAGTCAGGTTCTGTTTCAACATACAATTTGAAAATTCAGATCTACAGAAAAGCATGCTATTGATTATTAGTGACATTTTAAATCATATAAACAGTATTGATCTCTTAAATATTTTTGCCTACTTCATGCTCAGTGGAGTCACCACAAGTTAGAATCAAGCCTGCCTACATTGGATAAAATGCTGGTGCACACATGGTGGACAAATGCATAGAGACATAAAGATAGCAACTCAACATAACTATTGATCCAGATGACAGGAAGTGGACAAAAAGGAAGAAAACTGGACCCTAAGCAATCAAGTGCCCAAGTATCTGGCACCAGTATTATTCTGCCTGATGAGGAGGATGTACAGTTCTAAGCACTTATTTATCTGGAACAGATAAATCTACAGATGTTAAACACTGCCTTTTTCCTTAAATAAACTAAATCCCTCAATATCCATCCATTTTCCAACCCGCTGAATCCAAACACAGGGTCACGGGGGTCTGCTGGAGCCAATCCCAGCCAACACAGGGCACAAGGCAGGAACCAATCCCGGACAGGGTGCCAACCCACCACAGGACACACACAAACACACCCACACACCAAGCACACACTAGGGCCAATTTAGAATTGCCAATCCACCTAACCAGCATGTCTTTGGACTGTGGGAGGAAACCAGAGCGCCCGGAGGAAACCCACACAGACACGGGGAGAACATGCAAACTCCACGCAGGGAGGACCCGGGAAGCGAACCCAGGTCCCCAGGTCTCCCAACTGCGAGGCAGCAGCACTACCCACTGTGCCACCGTGCCACCCCATCCCTCAATATATTTGAGTTAATTAATCTCCTCCTAAAGCGTTTGGACTTTTGCATTGTCCTATTTGAGTTAATCAACCTCCTTTTAAAAGACAGTAAAGACCAGAAGGAGTGTCCCATGGCTCCAAAATGGCTGGCTAAGCTTCTAGTGAGGGACTTGCAACTCTGCCATTTCATCTTGCTTACTTGTATGGAGATGTCCTGTTGACAATGGATGAGCGATTGAGAAGAAAGTGTTCTTGAGAGATATTTCCATTTCTGGTATCAATGGTCACAACAGGAAAGCCCATCTGCAGAGTCCAGCGATTCATGATGTTGCTTACTGTTTCGGGGAGTTTCACTTCTGTCTGGCTATCTAGTGCCTTGTTTAAATGGGAGAAGAACAGAAACAAAAATGTTATTCCAGGTTTCAATTCAGCCAAAGAATCACACAAAGTCAATGTTCATGAGCGACCAGCGCAGATCAGTCTGCGGCTGTGAAAGGCAAACGCTTGCTGCAGGAACATTAACTTTTGAAGAAATGTTGAAGTCCTATTCTTAAAGACTGCATTGATTTATAACATGGTATATAAATATCGGTGATTTTGTTTATGGAGCCTTCAGAATGCTGCCTCACTGAGTGGTAGGTTAAAACTGGCATGGTGTGAGTGAGAGTGGTCGAGTGCACGTGGGTACTCTGTGACAGATTGGTGACATATCCAGGACTGGTTTCTATCCTGCACAACATTTTTTCCTTTGACCCTGCTTCGATAAATGGAATTAGAAAGTAGATGGATAAATATTTCACAAAATAGTGGGTATATGTAATAGTTGGTATGTCATAGAGCACAGTTTTGAGGATTTAAACTCTTGGCAAATTCATATTCTCCTTGCCACTGTGGTGGACAGCCAGGATGCCCCAAGTATGGAAGGAGAGAGCATTTTCAAGACCCTTTCTCCCTTGGACCGAGAGAGCGCAGCCCCCTTGGTCTCTAGCAGGGCCACGGGTTGTGAACATGGAAACTCAAACCTGTTGGGACTCTTTGGCCACCCTCGGAGGTACCTGGACTTTTACAGGGCCCTATTTGGCAGCACTTCCACCACACCCGGAAGTGCTGTCGAAAGAAGCTCTTTGGGCACCTGGAGTTCTTCTCGGTGACAGTTAAACAGGAGACAGTTAATGGTTAGAATCAGGAGGAAGAGGACAAAGCCTGAGGAGGAGTGGAAGTGGATGGACTGGCGGCAAAGAAGGGATTGTGCTTTACTTTGTGCTGTGGATGGCAATAAACTGTGTGCTGTGTGGCAAAACTGGTGCGTCCTGCCGGTCTGTGTCAGGGTTAGGGGGGCTGTACACAACCCGGGCATCACACAATATATATATCTTAGACAACCCTGAATATAACTTACAAAGAAATGTTTCTAAATGCTGACTATATAACATTTTACTGCATGATAAACTGTAACGACACCTTAGAACAATCTGAAACAGTCACTTTCTCAAACCAACTTCATCCAGTTCAGGGTAACTGATGCTGGAACAACCCTGCCCTGGGTGCCAATGTATCGTAGAGTCCACTCATGCACACAGACCTGTGAACCAAAACTGTAAAGAGTTTGAGATGTCCACACAGACACAGGGAAAATGTGCAGACTCCACACCAACAATGGCCAGGTAAGCAAACCTGTTGACTGAGTCAAAGTGTGCTATCTGACATCACTGAATGTATAAAAGAGATTTCATCTAATTTTCTGAAAGTATCTTAAAAATGAAATTTTATTATGTAATAACTTTCATTTGACTGTTAGATGTTACAGGCATAATTGCCAGAAATGGCTGTGCAATAAATTCCTAACAATTTTGCTGCCATTATAGGCTGTTGGTAAAAACTACAATGTCATGTAAACTGAATGGCTGCCAGTGAAGCTGACATGGCCATTTTCTTGCCAGTCCTGTGCTCTGATTTCCTGGATATTACTTTCAATAAAACAATGGTTTAGTAGATTTTAGCAATGACTTCAGTGCATTAAACTTCTAGTGCTGCCATCTCACCGGTGGCCACAGCCATCTCATTGTCTGAAAGTCCACTTCCTGATTCACAGCCAGCAACTCAATGGGATTTATCTCTCTTTGTGTAGCTCCTAGCTGGAGGAATAAGCTGCCCACCTCCATTGGACATTCTGGCTCCCAGAATGAGTTTAACAATCGTTTGAAGAATCTCACATAATGGTGAACACACTGTACTCTTAGAAATGTCATAGATAATGAGGTCAACATGAAATTGAAATAGCCAAACACAAAAATTAGGCCTTCAAGGAAGGAGTCATTTGGGTCCTACGCTCCACTCATGTCTGCTGATGAATGGCGCCTGATGATGCCATATCTGTATAGCATCAAATGTCAAACCAGTCTATTTTCATGTGTAGCTTCTAGCTGGAGGAATAAGCTGCCCACCTCCACTGGACATTACGACTCCCTCAATGTGTTTAACTCTTTCAGGGCTGATGTCGACTGTTGTTGAAATTCAGGGGTAGAGGACGGTAGTCAGCTGTAAAACTACAACAAAACTTGCTGTTATGTTATAATTCGACTTTCCTTTGCTATGAGGAAAGTTAGCTTCGTTGATTTGACCTCGATCCCCTGTGCAGGCCTGAGTAGTGAAGAGCAAACAACTTCTAAAATGGAGTTGACATCTAACGAGAAACCAAAGTGAATGCACAAAGCAACATACTCCATGGGCAACACTTTGCATGTTATCGCTGAATCGGACTCTGACTTTTCTGGACTTCAAAACTGATGCAAGTGATTTGGAGATGGAGATCAAAAAACGAAAGTGATGTACCAGTATCAGTGGATCGGCCCCATCATGGTGCTGAACACATTTGTGTAGCTGATGTGCCTACAGCAACGTTCGCCTGGGAGGTCCGACACTTATGATGACAAGCGGTACAAACCAGATTCCTTCACGTTGCGACTGCCACCGTCACCCACCTGCTATGGAAAGACTTCCAGGCAGCCACGCATTCCTGCTGGACATTGAGCCGCCCCCCACGCAGCTCCTGTTGCTAGAGACACCAACAGCAACCACAGCACGCACCAACAGACATTTTATGTTGATTTATATGTGAAAACATTGCTTTGTTAGTTAAGAAGCATTAGAAGAATCTCACACTGCTCTTAGAAATGCCATAGATAATGAGGTTACCATGAAATTGAAGTCACCCCCCCAAAAAAACAGGCCTTTAAAGAAGGGGGCCTCCAGGGTTATTTGGCTCCTATACTCCTTCTCGCCCACTCAAGGCAATTGATGATTGGTGTCTGGTGATGCCGCATCTGCAAAGTGCCAAGTCTCAATCCACAATCTTTTCATGTGTAGCTCCTGACTGGTGGAGTGAGTTGCCCACCTCCATTTGAATTGCTGACTCCCGCATTTTCTTTAAGAAGCATGTGAAGACTCTCTTATTTGGTGGATTTCTGTATAACTGATATCAACTGTTAGGTTTTTGCAGAACTGCAGTTGTAACTCACTTTGATCTCGTTCTGAGCTCTTCACTTGTGGTGATCAATTTTGTCACCTTGTCCTGTCACACTTGCTTCTAAACAGTTCCCCAGTACGCTCCATTATGTTGACCTCGTTTGTAAATTAATTTTGGGTAAAAGCATCTGCTTAGCACATAAATGAAAATGTAAAAGTACATTTGGCCTTTGCCTCACCTCATGGTGGGCATCACCTCAGCCAAGTATGCAAGGTCCTCCAATTTAACACTAGTTGTGTTGTTCAAATGGAGTTGAGCAAGAGCATTAAAAATGTAAGGCTAAATACAATTGTCATGCATTCTGTGAATATATTTTTTTACATGCTAGTGTTTACATTAAAACACTTTTACCCCTCTACGTGAACACAATATGAAACAGCCTGGACCTCATCTAAGGTCTTGGAGACACATTAATGTTTCTGCTCAGCCATTAGAGCAGCAGAGCATGTGATGGTGGACTTGAATCCCATAAGAGGTCATTATACTAAAATGTCACATAAAGACTGAACATTAGCTGGATGAATGAACCACATTTCACATGTGTAATAAAATCCATCATTCTCCTATCGCTTCTCCTTTTCTTATCTCACCTGTTGCAAGTGATCCCAAAGGTTCTCGTACACGGTATTGCTATATTCAAAGGCTGTCAGGTAGGACTGCAAAATAAAAAGAATAAGCATAATGAATGTGTCAATTGGCACACTTTACTACACAGTAAACAGAACCAACCCAATGCATGTATAAAATAAGCTGAGTATTCTACAAGGAGCCTGATCTGGAATGATAGATTTAGAAAATGGATAGCCAAATACATGAGAAAACTTACCGTCAGTCCCTGAAGAAAGACGTTTTCAGTCAGAAATTCAGACAGCATTCTTAAAACAGATGCTCCCTGTAGACAGAATAAGCAGAAGGCAAATGAATGAAATACAACGAAAGAAAATGAAAAACATATTAAGATTAGAGGCTGAATTGTTACACATTGACAACACTTTGATAAAAGCTCAATGGCTATGACTACCCAACTACAACTCCAGAGGTTTGGATTTGGTCCACAGGCCAAGCTCTTGTTTGTTCAAAGTTTGCACATTCTCTTGTCTGTTCTTGATGTCTCCCAAACTGAGAGGCTATGGGTGTCTCTTGCTCTCTGCGTGATTTGTGCTAAACATTCATCCCACCTATGCTTGCTTCCTTTCTTGCTGCAAGGATAACCTGCTTAGGACAGAGCAGGCTTACAAACTTAATCAACGAATGGATAAATACATTATTGGAATGAATTCATCATATTAATGCTGTTGGAAAAATGAATCACTTCTTGCAGATAACAAAGACCGCACTCCAGGCGTACTGGAATTTTAATCCATGGAACAATTCCTTTTGTATCAATGGACGTAGTGTAGCATTGTGAAGGGTGATATGTCATGGTGTGGGGGTGCTAATATGAATGTAAATTAATACTGGGTAACATATATGTACTGAAGTAGGTTAGGTGGATTGGTGATGCTAAGTTAGCCTTAGTGTGGGTGTGTATGTTCAGCCTGCGATGGACTGGCACCTTGTCCAGGGATTGTTCCATCCTTGCACCCTATGCTTGCTCGTTTTGAAGATGGATGGATGGTTTTCGTATTATCCCCCAATATAAGCATTCATAAACTTACAATGGCTGAACACTATAATTGTGAATTAAATCCAGACTAGATGGGTCTTTAGGAACTGCAACTATAGCATCAAAAACTACAACAGCTATTGTACATTTTATTATGGATCATAAACTCCCTAACCCACAAGGATGTCTGTGCCCAAATTCAAGAGAATTTCTTTTCTTCTAGTTATTCATGAATTGATTACATGTTTATTGATGATGATTTCCTACCCTATATTAAATCAAGCAAATTTGAAGATATTTTCATCTCCATCTGTCATGAGGATGGTGTCATTTAATATTATGACAAAAATATGATGATGATTTTACCTTCACCTCTGTTGCCCTCCCCCTGGTACCACAGGGCTCCATCCTGGAACCTCTTCTGTTCTCCTTGTATCTGCTGCCACTCAGCGCTATTTTCCGGAAACACAGTATTTCCTTTCATTTTTGTGCGGACGACTGTCAGGTTTATTTCCCTCTAAAGCGCCCTGGTCCATGTCTCGATGCATGCTCAATAATCCAGGTAAGAAAATTCTAGAAAGATGATTCTGTTCATCTGTGCCAAGAGGATTGCTATGAATCATATATCGGGGAAACCAAACAACCACTGGTGAAGCGGATTGCACAACACAGAAGAGCTACCTTGACAGGCCAGGACTCCGCAGTCTATTTACACCTACAAGACAGTGGTCACTCTTTCAGTGATGAAGATGTGCACATCCTGGACAGGGAGGAACACTGGTTTGAGCGAGGAGTCAAGGAGGCCATTTACATGAAAAAGGAACGACCATCTCTGAACTGAGGAGGGGGCCTAAGGGTACATTTTTCACCATCTTACAATGCGGAGATTGCAGCCATTCCCCAGCTCTCTGTGAACGGTACTCATGGCCACTGATCAATTGACAATTTGCATATCATTGATCACACGGCCCATTGTTAGTCAATGGTGCTAGTTTGGTCATTAGGCCAAGGTACTGTTTATAAGGTTGGAGAAACCTGCAGTCAACTGAGACTGAGGAAGTCACTTGAATGAGTGATGAAACGTATCGGAAAAAAACTATGTCCAGATGAACAGAATCAACTTTCTAGAATACTCTGGTCCATGCTCCGTCCAGCCCCAGCTTGATTGCTTTATTGACATCAGGAGTTGGAAGGCATTCAATTTTCTAAATTTTCTAAATTTTAATGAGAACAACACAGAAGTCATGCGATTTAGACCCAATGGCACAAGCGGGAACCCCTGCTTCAACCTTTTCACTGTGGCTCAATATGAGATATCCATGATCACAAATTTAGGTGTGAAAATGGATTCTACCTTAACACTTGATAGCCATGTGAATGCGTGGTAAAATCTTGCTTTCTCCAGTTGAGACGGCTGTCAAAAATCAAGCCTGTTTTGTCTAAACGCCACTTTGAAACAGCGATACGTGCTTTTATAATCTCTCGTCTAGATTAGTGCAATGCGCTTCGAGTTTGGAATTAGCCAGGCCACAATTGCTCACCTATGGCTGGTGCAAAATGCCGCTGCTCGATTTTTAACTGGTACAAGTAAGCATGAGCATGTTACTCCGTTTGTGGCTTCACTTCACTAGCTTCCAGTTCATTTTCGAATCCATTATAAGATCCTTGTATTTGTTTTTAAATCCTTTAATGGTTGTGCCGCATTTTATCTGTCGGTACTGCTGCACCCTTATGTACCATCTCACTCTCTCAGGTCAGCAGACCAGATTCTTTTACTTGTCCCTAAGACACGATGCAAACTCAGAGGTGATCGGGCTTTTTCAGTTGCAGCTCCAAAACTCTGGAAGGATTTGTGTTTGCACATTAGGCAGGCTTTTTCACTTGCTATTTAAAAAACACACTTTTACACCCTGGCTTTTAAACCAGTATGATATGTTGACTATCTGTGTATTTTTTATTATGAATTTCTTCAGCTCTTATGTGTTTATGTGTTTCTGTTTCTTTTACCCTTTGGTTATTGTGTGTCTGATATGTTGGGTTTTATTGTACAGCACTTTGGTGAGCCTTGATGTTGTTTTTAAAGTGCTTAATAAATAAATAAATAAATAAATAAAATATGTACTTAAGAAAAAACCCATTCTTGTACTTACCAGGCTAAAACTAGTATAGATACGATCTTAGGAAAGACCTATGCCAAGGGACTTACTGGACTGGTCAAAAGGCATGAGGAATGAAGCAGGAGGAGTCAGCCTGTACTACGATGTCTCATTTGTGTGGGAGGTTCATCAAGGGAGCCACAGGACTGGCATAAATTTAGGTGAACAAAGAAGCTCAGTGTCTCTGATATTCTATCTAAACAGAGGCTACCCCGAATCAGAGATCAGCCATCTTATGAAGACAAAGAGCCACCTGGTAGTCTAAACATATTACACGTGTAGCCATCTAACAAAAAGAACTGCTGCCTCTGCATTTTGTATAGGTATTATGTTTTTAAACTCATTTGCCTCTTTTTGGTCATATTTAGCAATCTTAAGTTAATCTATAAAGGTACAAATAAAAGTGTAAAGCAGGGGTCTCCAATATGTCGCTCGCAAGCTACCGGTAGCTTGCAACCCCTTTCCAAGTAGCTCGCCAAAGGGTTAATGAATCCTACATAAATTTGAAAACTTGATTAGTCAAATTACGGAGGTCCCTCTTTCCAAATAATCATACCACAATCCTTTTAACACAAAATCACAATCCACAATCTGAATTGCAATCTATCTTTTCAATGTGGCATACACTTAAGAGGATATCTGGACTCAAACTCATTAAGACCTAAGTAACACTTTATTTTAAATATCAAACAAAGTTGAATTCAATTGTTCTCTCGTTCGCTAGCTAAGCGCAGTTAAGGCACACGCCCCGAAGCTGGCGAATGAGTGAGGAAGGCCACACCCCACCCCACTCGGCCCGCTGCATGTTTCTCTGATTCACGCAAATAAATCGGTAATAAAGCGAACTCTGATACATAGCGAAATGAGAGAAGTCGCAAAATCAATAGGAATGATCAAGAAAATTATAGAAAAAAACCTGATCTAAATCCGTTAAGTAGTTCTCTTGTGAAAATCAGACAGACATACAGACAGAGAGACATAGGACTTTATATATTATATATTAGTAAACCTTCAAAATAATGTGCAGTTAAAGTCGCAACAGCATTCTCAGCATTTCTGGAGCTTAGTAAAGCGAGATAACTATAAGAATCTTCACCAAGCAGCTCTGAAAATGTCTGCTTTGTTTGGGTCTCCATACCTCTGTAAGTCTGACATGAATGTCATGAAATTAAAGTTCAGAACAAGACTGACAGACGAACATTTAAATGACTCCATAAGAGTAAACCTCAGTGGCTCCACTCCACCATACACCTGCCTCTCTTGTTGACTCCATGCAGTGCCAGTCATCTGACTAACTAAAAAACACATCCCACATGCAACTAGACATGTGAATAAAGTGACACAGTGACATGGAACTAAATTACAAATGAATAAGAAATATCTGTATATTTGGAATTACATTGTTTTGTTTTGACAGCATTCATGTTTTAATTCAATAGTGTGAGATACCCTGGAAAATGCATACAGACATACAAAATGCACTTGCAGGTGAACTAAATATTTTTTGTGATGTTTTAATGCAGAATGTGAGTTGTGGACACCAACATTTTGTAAATGTTCAGGCAAAACAAGTTTATTCAGTTTGTTTGGGTTGAAATAAGCTATGAGAATAAACATCAGAAAACATGAGCAGCTCTCTGCCATTTTCATTTTGTAAAAGTAGCTCTCAGGGGAAAAAAGGTTAGAGACCCCTGGTGTAAAGCTTCTGTTCTGCTTGTTTTGGTTCTTCATTTTGTTGCCTGGGGTCACAAATCTAAAGAAAGGGACAAGTCTTTAGCTACTGTGGCAGTCATCCCTGATAGTGACCAACTGGTAAAAGTGAACAAATAAGGGCTACAGTTGGCATATACCTTTGGGACACTCAGCTGAGTGTGTTACAAAACACTGACTGTAATATTGTATACCACGTTACTTACATGAAGACCAATTTTGATTAACTAGAAGGATCCCAATCCATCATCAATATCTCAGTGGAAAGGTGATGTTCCATATATTACCTCAGATTGAAAAAAGTCAAATTCTCTTTGTGACGATTTTTGTTCAAAAGTTTTTTCTGTACTTGGCAAGAACCCACTAATATAATTCTAAAGTAAACATGCCAGGTCTGTCTTTATCTTTTTTTATTCTACCAGCTATTTTATTCTATATAGGGAACTGTTTTATCTGTAGTTCTCTATTTGCATTCTTCCCTTTGTCAGGTGGGACTTGAACGCTGGGAATTTTCAGATTGTTTTCAAAGCAAATGTTACTCTACTTTGTCTGATTGAGTTTCTGTTGTAATGTTTTCTTTCCAAATAAAAAAGGCAACACTCTCCTCCATAGTACCATTAGATATGTGTTCTGCCCCCAACGGTGTATTTATAAATTGTTTGATCACTTGCAGTATATTTCGTGTCTTCAGCCTGAATTGCCCCTTGGGATTAATAAAGTATCTATCTATCTATCTATCTATCTATCTATCTATCTATCTATCTATCTATCTATCTATCTATCTATCTATCTATCTATCTATCTATCTATCTATCTATCTATCTATCTATCTATCTATCTATCTATCTATCTATCTATCTATCTATCTATCTAAATGAAAGAAAAGCTTATCCAGAAGTTTCATCTAATATTGCCTAGCCTGAAGTGTCACAAATGCCCCGTCTGCAGAGTTTCATTCATTTGGTATAAAAGACCTTTGCCAGCTGAGCTCATTCTTCTTGTGCAGTAATGGTACAGTACCTTGCTATAGGAGATGGAATCAAAAAGTTCACTGATTTGAGCAGGGGTGTTGATTTCTTCTTCTTTAGAGGTCAGCGGATGAGAGGAAGCAAGGGCATCCACAGCAAAGACTCGATGGATGTCGTTCAGGACAATAAGATCTTTCTAAAGAGACCAAATAAGAGGTTTCAAAGTTATGAAGGCAAATAAGGAAGGTCTTGAAAAAGCAAAAATTCTTTACATGGCAAACAATGGACCTGTGCTTGTAAAAAATTAACCTAGCTTCCTATTTCTCACTTAATAGGAATAACATGGACATGGCAGTTGACAAAAGCTGAAAAAATCCAGTCACATGTACTCTGACCTTTCATCTCATGATGAAGCTGCCATTTGAGATTGTTAGACTTTTAAGTTAATGGAAGACAGCACCTTGTAAATGACATGACCCCACATGACATTTGATAAGCAGACACATTTGAAAAGAGGAGGAAAACTCACAATATTCCACTCGGGCTCAGCATTGTCTGCACCAAGGTACTCAACGTAGGAAGCAAAACCTTCATTGAGCCACAAGTCGTTCCACCACTTTAAGGTCACAAGATTTCCAAACCACTAAAAAAAAGAGTGGAATGGAACAAATTTTAGACACAGAGTTCAACAGTAAACATACAGAGATCAGTCCTCCTCACGTCATGCTTCCACTTTCTTATAGAACTTATTCTGTGCAGGATGGAGAAGTTGGAGCCAGTGGGTACAAGGCTGACTCTTGCACCTAGCCAACATGTTATTATATTATATATGTCATAGTTTAACTCTCTCAGACCTGTTTAATCCAATTCAGGGTCCTGAGGGCAGAGCCTTTCTCAGCAGAATTGGAGGAACCAATCCAGGACTCTTTTTGAGACTCTTTTTTTCAGGACTCTCTTTGTCTGCATGGGGTTTTCTCATAGTACTCTGATTTTCCTCCCATATTTCCAAGGATTTACATGTCTTGTCAGCTGGCACTTCTAAATTGAGTGTGCATGTGATGAGTAAGTGGACCACAAGATAGATTGGCACAGAGCCTAGGCTTCGTTCCAGCTCAAATAGGGTCCAACTTCCATGACACAGAAATGTATTGGGTGGGGTTGAAGGCATTATGTTTGAAGCATCTTCAAGAAATTCCTAAAAAAGCTATGATCTATAAACTTCATAAATTAAAAAGTGTATCAGAGGGTTCATCGTGAGTTTTCTCCTACAAATTGGATGTACCTCTAAGAACCGAGCATAATGTATTCATTTGTATATTAATGGATTTTTTTATTTGAACATTTTGGCAACTTTGATGAGAACAGGCCATTCAGCCCATCATGCTCACTAATCCAGTCCATCTAATTTCTCCAAAATCACATGGAGTTCAGATTTGTAGTTTGTAGAGTTCTGTTCTCTACCACACTACTTGGTAACATATCCCATATGTCTGTGATTTGCTGTGAGAAGAAAAACATTCAAACATTTGAGTGACATGTATCCTTATCAAGTTTCCAGCTTTTCAGGTAACAGCCAGGATCCACTTTACTGATTTCTTTCATGTTTGCTTAATCTATGCTTGCTTCAAATGAGAAAGGTTAACTCTTTTGAGATTTCCTCTGTTATTACCACAAAACCACTGAGGTGGCATAATTAGAGGACCAGGGGCCGCATGTATAACGCCATGCGTAGAACTCACACTATAACATGGCGTAAGCACAAAAGCGTGAATGTGTGTACGCACAGAAAAATCCAGATGCAGGAATCTGTACATACGCAAACTTTCACGTTCTTCCACTACATAAATCCCGATCAGCATGAAAAGTAACGCATGTGCACGTGCCTTCTGTCCCGCCCCAACTCCTCCCAAAATTATGCCTCTTTGAATATGCAAATCAATATAAATAGCCCTTAAGCTCAGCCTTCTGTGAAAAGACAATGGGAAAAGAACGGGGAAAAATATAAGAATTTCAGCGAATACCAAGTGGAGGTAAAGGAAAAACGTACTATTTGTTGGTTTAAACAGTGATATAAACAACAAAAGGAAGTTGATCAAGTGACAGAGTGTCGGAGAAACTTGAAAGCTCAAGTTCACAAAGTCGCACAGTGCCCAAAATAAAAAAAGAAGTCACATATCAAAGTCGCCGTGAAAAGGCGAGTCATAGCCCACCGTCTGAGTGTCATATGAAAGCTTATTAGGGTACAGACAAAAAAAAAATAGGCACACAGTAGGAAAAAAGCACAAAATGTCAACTTTAATTTTGAAATTTCCACTTTAATCACATAGTTTATTTTGCCATTAAAGTAGAATATCGTAAAGTTTATCTTAAAATTTACTAGTTTCTCAAATCCCATCATAACTAAAGTAGAACGTTAAATGCTTTGTTTTGTATTTGATCTTCTATGTGCTCTATGTGTATGAATCACTACCTGCTTCTTAAATGGGCTTTCTCTTTCTCTGACAGGACACATAATCCATTGCATTCGTGATATTACAGCTCTCTGAATAATTAAAATACTGAGATGTATACGTGATATCTTTTTCATGATGATAGGAATGAAAGCATGTTATTAAATATGGGAACACGGTGGCGCAGTGCTTGTTCATGTCTCACGCAAGAGGCTTGCTGCGCCATGTGCGACCTTTGATGAAATAATTTATTACAGAAGTACTGTGGAAGAAATTCAGGGAAACAAATCTTTAAAAAGCAATTCAATTAAAATGAATTCACAAGAAGTTAATTAGCAGCACAAACAGGGCACTCATTAAAAAAAGGGTTAGAATGAAAACTTGCAGCCATGGTGGATCATTGTGTCCTTTCAAGTGTAATGGCCAAAACTTTAAAGCCCAAGGTTGATAGTTCAGTTCTTTCCTTGAACTCTAAATAATTCATTTGCCCATTACTACATGAGGTGTCGGTCAATATATGCACACTCCCAGTGAAGTTTTTGGACCTTGATTTCTGTCTTACATTTTGGTTTTGGAGATTGCACTACTGACTGTGTGGCTTGGACTCAGGCTTGTTTGACTCACATTTTCTCTCCTGGTCCTCCAATTATGCCACCTCAGTGGTTGTGTGGTAATAACAGAGGAAATCCCAAAAACTTCATATTAATGAGAACAAACACAGAGCTTCTGAGTATTTAAAGACATTGCTAATTTCACTGGTTTTTAAAATGTTATCATGTTGCAGCCATAACTGGCATTTTTCTTTATTCTGACCTACCATTTAGCTTATGTTTAAGGATTATGATGTATTGAGAAGGTCACTTGTGATCAACCATCTCTACAGTAATGAAACAAACGAAACAATTTAGGACATGCGTGTTACCTGATGTGCCAGCTCATGAGCGATCACTGTCACAACTCGCTCCTTATTTCCTATTGAAGAGATCTCGGGGGAGTACAGCAGAGCAGTCTCTCGGTAGGTCACAAGACCCCAGTTCTCCATTGCACCTGCATTGAAATCTGGAAGTGCAATCTGATCTGAAAATAAGAAGGCAACACACAGTAAATGTATTGAAGGGCTCTTGGTAACAAATATTTCAAGAAAACATGACCTGAAATTGTTCTTCTACTATTTCAGTCATATATATATATATATATATATATATATATATATATATATATATATATATATATATATATATATATATATATATATATATATATATATATACACACACACTCTGTAGGCACAGTGTTTCCAGTTATTTTCTTATGCTATTGAGTTGCCCTGAAATTTGCTGATGCATTCAGTGTCATTTTTATCTTTAATTTACCTAAGGGGTGGCACGGTGGTGGAATTGTAGTGCTGCTGTCTTGCAGTGAAGAGACCTGGGTTCGCTTCCCGGGTCCTCCCTGCGTGGAGTTTGCATGTTCTCCCCGTGTGTGCATGGGTTTTCTTCCACAGTCCAAAGACATGCAGGTTAGGTGCATTGGCAATCCTTAATTGTCCCTAGTGTGTTCTCATATATTTTTACAGCCTGAGGAGCAAGGCAGAATGAACACATTCACATACTCTGTACCAGCACATGGGACAAATCTACAACTGCCATAAACCACGTAATCTATACACAGTTTACTTCAATAATAGCCTTCACAGACACTGGGAGAACATGCAAACCATGTGCAGCACATGCAGCAAGAGACTGGATCACAATTCACACCGACATCTCACAAAGTGTGACGCACTGTGACCAATACGGGGCGCCACAGACCCCCAAACACCCCAGACAAAACCACACAAGGTATTCCCATGGGAAAAAAACACTGTTTATTAACAAAATATCTCCAATATCTCCTTCCTTCTCTACAGCCCAATAAACATTCCTCCCAGGTGAGTTGTTGTCCTTCTTGTTTCCCATCCCCAACTCTGCCTAGCTGGGGGTCGAGATTCCTCTTTTATCTCGGACCCTGGGGTACTTCCGGTGCCAGGGGCACAGCCCAAAGAAAGTACTTCTGGGTCAATTGGAAGTCTTAAAGTAGGGCTTGTGTATGCCCTGAGCTCCCCCTGGAGGCTCCCATGGAACCCGACCTGCGGGTATCCAAGTGGGAAACCAAAGCCAGGGAGATTGCCCTCTAATGTGTTGGGGAAGAAACTGCTCCGCATTGAATATCCTCCCTGGTCCTTCCATATTATAGGCATACCTGCCAGGTAAGGACCCAAATTGTGTTCCGTCCGGGATGCCAGTTCCCATGTGATATTTCTCACTCTGTGCACCATCAAACTGCCCCATGAGCAGCACACTCTGCTTATTGTAATTCTGTAAGTACTTGTTAAACTCACCTGATTTTGGTAGAGGGTATTTTACATTATAGTAGCTTTCAAAAAAAGAAAGTATGGATCCTGTTTTATTCAAGGCATACTCTCCTTGGCCTTCATCAATAGCTTTCTTGCGAGCCCAGATACCAATCTGTAAAATTAACAAAAAAGGTCATTGTGTCAATTCGATCCAACTCCAACTGCACTTCTCTTTGCATGTGTCTTAAAACAGCTTTTTTCATTTAGCTTTTTTATTTAACTTTTTACATATCAAGTTAATGTCCAGAAAGTGGTGTCATCTCCAGTGTCTACCTCCTGTCCAAGGATAGTCAGAAGAGAGCAGTTTAAGTATTCCCGAAAGGCCTTCAATCTGCCTTCAAGCAGAAGTGTAGACTGCTCCTTTCTCGTCTGCCAGTCCCCTCTTATGTTATACGAGGGACGATCAAAAAGTTCCTGCAATTTTTTATAACACTATTTACTAAGAATTTCAAAAACAAATTACACCACTTTTCTACATTGTCACCTTCGTTTGTGATGCAATTTTCCCAGCGTTGTACCAACTTTTTAATGCCCAATTACTCCTCCTCCCACCTTCACTGTTTCAATGAAAATATAAAAGTGCGGAATCTTTTTGAACATCCCTCGTATGTTTCATAGTGACACCTCATAATAGGAATGAGGTGACTGTCGCCTTCACTGGTGTCTGCTTGCACCTGCATTTCCACCTTTATCATATGCTCTCATCACAGGCATTCTGCTAAACTTTAAATCAAGTCCAGAGACGTCTGTCAAAATCCCCTAATCACTCAAACACCCAGGCAAGGACAAAGAACTTCACAACTGTTCCTTGGCCAACAAATGGCCTGCAGTTGTCCACGTGGATCTGAAGCATGCAAATCAGACAAGTCTCCTGTCCATAACTCCAGCATAGACATTTTCAGAAAAGGCACTTTAATACAGTATAGCTGGAAAACAAGACTCTACTTTGTTGAAACCAAAGATACTGTCCCTGCATTCCATGCTGAAGAGGCACGTCCACAGAAACACCCTAACAACAATGTCCCTTACCTTCATCAGCTTCTGCATCCTGTCAGTGGTGGACATTTGGGACAGTTGCAGGGATCCTAATCACTCTGCCTCTGAAATGAAGGAGATGCACAATGCTTTTTGCCCCTTCCACCCTCTTCATTGAAATCCTGATTCCTCCTAAGAAACCCATGACCTGTACACCCTTTGAGACGTGTGGAATGGAGAGTGAGGACACTCTTAACACCTCCAGAGGCCCTGTACTCTCGCTCTCTTACACTCAAGTTTTACTTCAATTCCTGCACACCCAGCATTGTGTCTACTGCCCAGAGCCTCTGAGCCAAAACCTGAGGCTTACCAACAAGCAGCACTTTGAAAGACTCCATTGTTCACCTGCTTGTTTGCTTTTTCCCCCTTTTGTATTTGAGAAAATGACATATGAACACAATCTGTTAGTAAAGATAAGAAGCAAAAAATACCGAAATGTTGTTCTCTTTGGATTGAATGCTGCCAAAATCACAGACTATGAAAGCCAACAGGTAGGTAGACATTTTTGGTGTTGGCTCAAAGCTGGTGACATCCCAGGTTTCTCCGCCTATAGTTGTCTGTATTACCTCTGCAATTAACAAGATGAAAAATAAAATCAAAAAGGAGCAATGCTTCGTTTACCAAAGAACTTCATAAACTGATTTCTGAATGCATTCATTTTTACATTGGTCTGATTCATTACTGGAGGCAGAATGACAGCACTGGTTGTAAGGCAAAGACCCAAACTGGAAGGTGCGTCAACACATAGCCACTCACAATCATACATTCAGGACCAATTTAGAGTCACCAAACGGCCTAGAATGTACATATAAAGGAAAAAACGATCTATCTATCTATCTATCTATCTATCTATCTATCTATCTATCTATCTATCTATCTATCTATCTATCTATCTATCTATCTATCTATCTATCTATCTATCTATCTATCTATCTATCTATCTATCTATCTATCTATCTATCTAGGTGAGGACACACTAGAGGCAGAGATGGCATCGCCTGCCATTATCGTGAGGCCAAATGTCACTGACCACACTGACAGGCCTGGGCACCTTCTCCGTTTTGGTACTCTAGTTGAGAAAGACTTTGAACTGTTTACCAAAAAAGAACTATATAAACTATGTGTTAAAGTGACATTTTATAATCAAATGAAGGAGTTACCAGACACACTGTGGAGGAAGGAACTGCAGGTCTCTGAGAACATCACACCTTCATGGAGAGCTTATTATAAACTTCCATTGCAGAAAAGACTTGGAGATCTGCAGTGGAGGATAACACACTCGGCATTAGCCACAAACTCGTTTCTGTTTACAATTAAAGTTTCAGAGACTGACCAGTGCCCGTTCTGTAATGTGAGAGAAACCATTTTTCATCTATTCATTCACTGTGAACGGCTGAAGCCGTTGTTCCTGTTCTTGGACTTCCTTCTTGGTGGATTTGGTTTTAAGTTCTCTACTATTTGCTTTGTCTTTGGTATTAATTATTACCAAAACAATAAGAATAAATGTGTTATTGGAAATTTCCTCATAGGTCAGGCCAAGTTGGCAATTTTAAAAACAAGAAGAAATAAAGAGAAGAACCTCATGGGGACTGACGCTCTGCTGCTCTTTAAAATTTTAATTAAAAGTAGACTGAAACTCGATTTAATTTACCATAAATTAACAAACAATTTAGAAATGTTTAGCGACATGTGGGGGACACGACAGGTACTGTGTGCTGTGGAGGGGGGTGAACTGGTGTTCAACTGGGACTAACAAAAAGTAATGGTGGGCATCAACATCATGTAGTTATTATTGTGCGGAGTAGGAGGAGTGTAAAGGGGGAGTAAAGGTGGTCTTTGTGTTATAATAGATTATTAACTGTTAAAGTTCTTATTAATGTGCGGAGTAGGAGGAGTGTAAAGGGGAGTAAAGGTGGTCTTTGTGTCATAATGAATTATTAACTGTTAAAGTTCTTATTTATATGCGGAGTAGGAGGAATGTAAAGGGGAGTTAAGGTGGTCTTTGTGTCATAATGAATCATTAACTGTTAAAGTTCTTATTAATGTGCGGAGTAGGAGGAGTGTAAAGGGGGAGTAAAGGTGGTCTTTGTGTCATAATGAAATATTTACTGTTAAAGTTCTTATTAATGTGCGGAGTTGGAGGAGTGTAAAGGAGAGTAGTTGGGGTCGGATGTATGGCTCTCTTGTTTATTATGACGCTTGGTTTTTTTATGTAAATTGAATGTGTATATTGTTATGTTAATGTTTTTGTCACTGTTTAAAATAAAGGACATTTTAAAAATAAAATAAAATATCTATCTATCTATCTATCTATCTATCTATCTATCTATCTATCTATCTATCTATCTATCTATCATATAGTGCCTTTCATATCTATCTATCTATCTATCTATCTATCTATCTATCTATCTATCTATCTATCTATCTATCTATCTATCTATCTATCTATCTGTTATGTAGTGCCTCTCATATCTATCTATCTATCTATCTATCTATCTATCTATCTATCTATCTATCTATCTATCTATCTATCTATCTATCTATCTATCTATCTATCTATCTATCTATTATATAGTGCCTTTCATATCTATCTATCTATCTATCTATCTATCTATCTATCTATCTATCTATCTATCTATCTATCTATCTATCATATAGTGCCTTTCATATCTATTTATCTATCATATAGTGCCTTTCATATCTATCTATCTATCTATCTATCTATCTATCTATCTATCTATCTATCTATCTATCTATCTATCTATCTATCTATCTATCTATCATCATAGTGCCTTTCATATCTATCTATCTATCTATCTATCTATCTATCTATCTATCTATCTATCTATCTATCTATCTATCTATCTATCTATCTATCTATCTATCTATCAGAGAGTGTCTCACAAGAAGCCTGAATCTTCCTACCCTTATTTGCCTCTAGAATGGAGGGCCTCTGACGTTACCTCAGCCCAGCTCCCAAAATCCCAGCGTTTTCCAGTACTTCAACAATGTGAGCATAAGAGATGTCAGAAGTTCATTTTAAAACCATCTTCTCAAGACGACAGAACTACGATATGATGGGAGTTTACATTTTGGCACTAGCATAGTCTAGCTGGAAGTATCCATCTTCAAAGACTTCTCACTGTGTGTTCACTTTATTTACAACTGACTGCTTCTTATTAAACAGACCCCCAACTATTTTCCAGATTCCATTTCCTTTTATTACACTATCTATATCAATGCATTGGATGTGACAAGCACAGTCTGTTGACAGATTGCTGGGCTCAGGTGTTAACATTTGAAGATCTGCTTACCTTTAACTGGACTGTTGGACAGAGCATGAAATGTATCCTTGTGGATCAGGGTAATATTGAATACAGCTTTCATGGCTGGTTCATCAAAACATGGGAAGGCTTTCCTTGCATCTGCAGCTTGCATCTGTGTGGTGGCCACATACCTTTAACATAAAAAAAACATACTTGAACAAAATGTACCTTAAAATATTAATGTTAATATATATGGTGTTCACAAAATCATTCCGCTTGTTTTCCTAAAACATACGCATTCATTATATAATAAGACTTTATTTCAAGAAGAATGCTCATACAGTAGATGCCATTCCTTTACCATTCCAGCACTGAATTTCAGGATAGCTTATAACTGACTCCGTAACTTCACTTTTTTTTCTTTACCTTCATGTCTTGTAACACCATTTTGGCCATGAACACCTTTTTCCAAGGTCACATTCATACTCTTTTTTTACTTTCTCATTTACAAAGTATAGGGAAAATATTGGAATCATCTAAAGACGATTCCGATGTCGAGATTTTGATGAATCTCAGTGTTTTAGACCTCCCTGACTTTCTCGTATATGAAGTATAGGGAAAGTATTGGAATCCTCCAAAAATTTCATTTCAAGATTTTGATGAATCTCGATGTTTTAGACCTCTCTGAGTTAGAAAATACCATTTTTGGAATTATGTCTGTGTGTGTGTGTTTAAACATGATAACCTGAGTATGCTTTCACTTAGGTCAACCAAATTTTGCATACAAGTATTAGGAACAAAACATAGATTTCTATCAACTTATGGGCTATTTCCACTAATTGGAAGTGGTACTTTACCTTTTATTCATGCAGCTGCAGAATCTGATTTATTCAATTTTACTTTTATAATAATTGTTCAATATATTATTAATTTGATTTGATTTGTTGCTGATGGCCCTTTAATGTACATAATATAAAAATATAATCATTGTCTTGCGGTTTACTCCTCAAATATCCATCCCCTTATCTGAGTATACAAGAAACTCGAGGGAAGAGCTCTCCCGATTTTTAAGTGTGGCACAGACTTGAGTGATCCGCTAAGTGTCACACAGTGACTCCAGGTTGTGCTGAACCATCCTCCTTGTACGGCACACTCCAGTGTCATAGACAATAGACCTCACTGGCTACCATTTTCAGCAACATTTGTAAGGTGGCTCATAAATACAGTCCATTAAAAGAAATTAATCCCAGTTACAGCTCTGAGGTAATTAAATATGCCTGCAATTATCATCAGACAGCTTTATTGTGGGTTGGGGCGTCCATTTCAATTTTAATCTGAGGGCTGGCTGAGAGCACTGTATCAAGCTTCCAGGTAAATCAACACTTAATGAATACACAATTATAAAAGTCTTCATTAGTTCAGTTAGAGCAGGGGTCCTCAATCACAGTCCTGGAGGGCCACAGTAGCTGCAGGTTTTTGTTTTAACCTGGTTGCTTAATTAGAAAACAATTCTTGCCAATAATTTAATTTCATGGCTTGTCAGTGCTTTAACTCTGCTATGTCAGGTCATTCTCATATCCGAGATTTTCTTCCCCTTTCTAAGGATATCATCCAAATGATTTGAAGGCTAAAATGGAGGAGTAATTCTTAGTCCTTCACTTTTTTCTCTTCACTTTCCTTCCAAGTATTTAATTAAACCCAATTGTGCACGTTAAATACACACAGGTGTGAATGGTAACAAGCTAAATGGAGAAATGCTTGTCTCTTTTGTCATTTGCATCTTATTGATAATTAGGAACAATTAAAAACCAAGACTACAGCTGTTTAAGACTAAAATAAGCAAAAACGTTTCAAAATCCTAATGAGCGTGACAACTAAAGTGAAGCAGAAATCTTACTTTAGCAATAAGTGCTTCTTATTAAGCAAATGGGTTGGAGCAAAAACCTGCAGGCACTGCTGCCCTCCAGGACCGCGATTGAGGACCCCTGAGTTAGAGGAATCCTTGCCTGCCTTTTGTGGAACGGTGATGTCCATTGCCGCTCATGATCAGAGAAAACGGCATTTATCCTGCAAGGAGCAACTGAAAATCCTCCGGGCTGTTCTAGCCTTTTCTTAATTATAGCATTTCTTTTAAGGTAATCAAAGAAGTTGCTGACCATTCTTGATCACTCTAAACTCTTTGGAAATGTTTATGTCTCTCGTATTTATAACTTACTATGACTTAGTGTAGTGTGATAGAAAGGTGATTCAAATGTGGCAGTTGGACAACAGTTCTGATACATTACTGTGACCAACTTATTGACTTAAAATGCTTGTGTTGTATTGATATTTTAAAATAATACATTGTAAAAATATCATATAGTGATTCAATGCTTTTAGTGGTTACACATATTGTTAAAGAATCAAGAAATCAGGGAGTACATATTTTCCTCTACACCTTTTATAATTTGTGTATTCTTTGACATCTAGCAGTTTTCCATCCATCCACTTTCTAAGCCCACCATATCCTGAGCAGGGCTGTGGTGAAGCTGGAGCCTATCCCATGAAGCATATGGAGCAAAGCAGGAGAATCCCCTGGAGAGGATGGCAGTCCATCACAGGGTGAACGCACACACACACTCACACTAAGGCCAGTTTAGCATTGCCAGTTCACCTAATCTGTATATTTTTGGACAGTGGGAGGAAACACAGAAATGGGGAAAATAGCAAACTCTGCACAAGGAGGACATGGGACGTGAACCTTGGTGTCCTTACTGCAAGGCACCAGTGCTACCACCATGTCACCCTCTAAGGGCTTTATGAACCTAAAAATCCATTGGCATACTTATATACTGTAGTTGGCATGGTGTCCGACTATAACTACTTCATAGGGTTTGAATCCCAGCCTCTTTATGTGTCCCCCCAATCTGTGTCTGTGTGGGGTTTCCTCCAAATATTGTTGGTTTCCTGCTAAAGTGCATCTCCAAAATGTAAACTGGCTCTGAAGTGAGTGAGTGAGTGAGTGAATGGCCTCTGCAATGCACTAGCACTCTACCCCCAGTCTTCCTTCATGGTTTTGCCAAGTGGGCACCACTCTTAAAACCCTTGATATGAAACAGGGTGAACAGGAAGTAGAGAGAAGGATGAATGCTAACATTTATCAAAAAGCAACTGAAAACAACACACTAAATATTTTTGCCTGACCTGACAGATTTTAAAGGTAAGGTTTGGCTAATGACAGGGTGTGAATAGAAGAGCAGAAGTATCATACAGTATGTCTGTTTTTGAGTCATATACAGTCGATTCCACTTAATTGGGCACTGGTTAATTGGAGCAGCCGCTTATTTGGGCCAAATCTCAAGGAACGAAAACCAAACTAATAAACTAATACATAATTTAAATGCTTAATTGGGACAATATTCAGCTTAATTGGGACAGAAGTAGATGTGTGCTGCCAGTCAGTCATCTATCATTGCCCGTCGAAGAAGTACAAGTAAGTTCGGCTAGTACAATCTTAGAGTGGAGTAGCATGTGTCTGCTTAATAGTCTACCATCACCACTACCGTACCGTATTCAGTTACCCCTACACCACCTCACGTGTACATATAACGTATGAGTAAACTTGTTTTTTGTCAATTTTATTTAAAAATGTAGAACCCTTGCCAAGATGCCAAGAAAAGGTTTTACACTTTCAGGTAAAACTGCTTTGCTGGATAAAATTAAAAGCCAGCCATTTAATACAAGCCACCGTAGGCTCACTATAGATGACGATTTACCATGTTATGATGAAAGTGAAGACTGTGAGGATGCAATTATTGAAGTCATTAAATCGAAACATCAAAAATCTGATGAAGAAAATGATGATGATGACCCACCTGTTGCCACCTGTTTCCTGTGACTAACCAGGAGGCAAAAAATGTATAGTTGGGTTACAGCGTTATTTTATGCAGGAAGGCAATGAAGGAAGCCCTACATCCACAATGAATATCTGTGCTGATTTTGTAGAAGTGCAAACTTACAGAAACAAAAGACAGACTACACTTGATGCATTTCTGCAGAATTAAATTGTATGTACATACCTAATTATTTTACTTTAGAATTTATTATTATTTTTTCTTCACGGTGTCACAGGAAGCTGGGGGTCAGACCCAGCCGGGATGCCTGGAAGGACTGGGAGGTGACTTATATGTCCCCCAGGCCACGAGGGGGCAACCGCCCTGGATGTTGAGGGGACCACGGGGAAGGAGCAAGCAGGCTCAAGCCCACTGGGGCCCGTGGACACCACCAGGGGGCGCCCCGAGCGTCATGGAGCCCGGGAGATCGACACTTCTGCCACACCTGAGAAGGTGGAGGAAGGACCTTCCAGAAACTCCTGGAATGCTTCCGGGAGCAAGGTCAGCACTTCCGCCACACCAGGAAGTGCTGCCGGAAGAACATCAAGTACCTGGAGCACATCTGGGTGGAAATAAAAGGGGCCGCCTCCCTACAATCAGGGAGTGAGAGTTTGGAGCGGGAGCAGAACGAAGCTCCCATGAGGAGAGGAAAGGTGGCCCACGGACAGGGAGAGAAGGCCCGTGTGTAGGGTGATTGGCGCTGGGAGTACTGTGTGCTGTGCAGGATTGTGTTTATTAGTAAACGTGTGTTTTTATAAAGTGGTGGTGTCTGTCTGATGGTGTTCAGACCTGTTCTTTATATTATTTTGTTTTCTTCTTATATAATGTGCTACCGTGGCTGTTTGTTTGTCTGTCCAGGATTTTAAATCAGCTCACAAACCATTTGACCGATTGACCTGAAATTTGGTACACATATACTACGTGACATCTGCTATCCGCTTTCAGGGTGATGATTGACCTCCAAGGTTATTAATCTTTTTATTTTATTGTAGAATCAACTCTCAGCAGGGCGGCGGTGCAGCGTATGGGTGCCGTTCTCATCCCTACCACCTTCGCCACACTTCCCCTACCTCTTCATATCTTAAGTCTTCAATCTGCCTCAAGAATGATTTAAGTGCCAGCTCATGTGAAAAATTAAGGAAAACGTACTAAGTAAGTGCAACACAAACACTGACTTAATTAGTTTTAATGTGAAAAGATGCCAACGACAGAAGGGAAGAAGCGGGCCACTAGGATGGAGAAAATAAATGATAAACGTACAGTGGAACCTCTGTTCACGAACGTCTCAGAACACGTACAAATCAGTTTACGACCAAAAACTTTGCCAAACTTTTGCATCTGTTCACGACCACACACTCGGTATACGAACAAGCCAGTTTACCTTTCGATTTGTTCGTGTTCAGTCTCTCCCTGTGCATTTCCTGTGCAGCGAGCAAGAGAGAGAGAGTGTGACACACACACGGGAGAGAGACACACGCACACGCAGGTGCGCGAGAGAGAGAGACACACACACACAGGCAGCGCGAGAGAGAGGGAGAGACACACACACACAGGCAGCGCGAGAGAGAGACACATACAGGCAGCACGAGAGAGAGAGACACACACACACACAGGCAGCACAAGAGAGAGAGACACACACACACACACACAGGCAGCGCAAGAGAGAGAGAGAGACACACACCGAGGCAGCGCAAGAGAGAGAGAGAGACACACACCGAGGCAGCGCAAGAGAGAGACACACACACACAGGCAGCGTGAGAGAGAGACACACACACACAGGCAGCACGAGAGAGAGAGAGACACACACACAGGCAGCGTCAGTGTTATTCAGTGTTTTGTACATTTAGTTTACTATTACGCTGTGCATTCTATGGTTTAATTAACTATATTTGTGCTTAAAAACTTAAAAAATATATATATTTACATACAGTTCATATGGGCTGGAATGGATTACTTGTATTTACATACAATCCTATGGGGGAAATTACTTCGGTTCACGACCAAATCGGGTTACAACCAGAGTTTTGGAACGAATTATGGTCGTGAACCGAGGTTCCACTGTACAGAGAAAGAAGATGAAAACTAGGAACGCTCAAGTCAAGTGTATTCAGCTGCACGCTATCATGCAGTGCGCCATTACTGGTAATTTATATTTTGGTTCAATAATTTATTAAAATACGTACCTACTTATTATTTTAATTTGGAATTTATTATTATTTTTTCTTCACAATTTATATTATTTTCTTGTAATTTATATTTCTTTTCAATAATTTATTAAAATATTGAACGAAAATTATTCATTGTTTAATTTTATGTGGAATTCGCTTAATTGGGGCAGCCACTTAATTGGGTCAAAATGTCCTAGTCCTAATGTGTCTCAATTAAGCAGAATCGACTGTATTACTATTTCTCTCTAGATATGCAACTTACCTCTTTTGTCCATTCTCAGTGTATTCACTGCGGTAGAAGCCTGCTAAGTCATCTGCCAGCTCTCCCACAAAACTTGTGAATAGTCTGTAGGACTTCTCAACTTCCAACTCTTCTTGGAGCTGCAGGACCAGGTATTGAGTCTTTTCTTCCATAAAGCTTTTGAGAATTACCGGATCCTTTGAGCCACCTTCAGCACTGATTATGGCATAGTGATCTCCAAACTTTGTCAAGTTTAGCTTGTTGCAGTGAATCAGAATGTAGTTGGTTGCATTTTTACATTTGAAGATGACTGTGGAGTTTCCAGTAAAGATGTGCATGTCTGGCTCTAACCTTGGCCAAAGCAAGACATCGTATGATATTGGAACAAGAGAGTCCGGCAGCCTGTATCTATTCCATATGTAATTCGGTGGAAGAGAGGTGGTCGGATGAGAGGTTTGACTGGTCACCTGAGTGGTCACCTTAGTGGTCACCTCAGGAGCAGTTGAGGTTTTAATAGTCTCCTTGTTTGTGGATTTTGCTTCAGAGTAGACCACTGCTAGGGCAATGATGGTGGCAACAGCTGCAGCTGCAAACAGGATGCCCACCACTGCCAAGGTCTTGCTGATGTAGAACCCTTTGCCCATGTCTAATTCTTCTGTGCAGCTCTTGGAGTAAAGAGGTTGTGCCTACCCTCCGGCTCGCTTTTATATCCCTATTGTCAGTGTCCTTTAATTATCCAAGCCACACCTCTTCAGATTATCTCAGATAAAGGAGAGCAGGCTACTGACATAAAAAGTGGGCAATGTTCAGCCAGGGAGGAGACAAAGGTGGAGAACTTCTGAAATGCCTCTTTGGTTAGCAATTTCTGTGCCAGAGAAAAAGAAGAGATGAAAAAAAGAGAAATTAGCACATATGGAAAATACAGCAGGCGTATTTTTCCTTCATTTTTAGTCAGTCACAACAGATGTAGGGTTGAAGTTACTTGGCAGGTTAGGGTTATGGTTCTCCCAGCACAGACAGTGCAGCCTGACATACATTTGTATCTGCAATCAATATTTATTTTATATAGTACCTTTCATAAACTGCGCCATCACAAGGCAGTCTAGAGATAAGGACACAGTTACAAAAGCTCTTGGGGTAATTGCTCCAGAAGGATGGTGGCTCAGTTCAACCTCTGGCTCGGTGAGAGCTCTGAGCAAGTCATTTAACCTGCTAAGGCTGAGGTTACGCAGCTTGTCAGAGAGACGACACCAACCGAGGTGGGTAACATTGAAAGTTTGAATGCTGCTGCTGTCTGTGAACCTTCTAAGGTGGGTGAGCGGGTGGAGGCCAGTGCTGAGTCCACAGTACGCAGTGTAGTTGCTCGCCCTTTTCTAAATCTCAAAGTAGTGGCAGAGTCTGAACAAGGCACTACTTCAGGAAGTACAGTTAGAGAAGTAAAAGCTGGAGTAGTTGAGGAAATGAACGTTGATGAAGAATGAACGACACTCCCCAGAAAGAGGAAAGAAACCACAGACGGTGGAATAGGGGCCAAAAGAAGTAACTCTGGCTCAATGAGAGATCCGAGCAAGTCAGTTAACCTGCTTGTGCTTCAATGAATTGTGTGACGAGTCTGATTTTGTAAAGTGCTTTGCCTTCGAAAGGCGCTATATCAAATGTCTTTTCTTTGTACCATCACCTTCTGCTCACTGCTCGATCCTGTATGTTGATTGTTAATCCAGTAGTTTCAGCAGAGAAGTGTGCTACCAAAATAGGAAAAGTAATTGGATGTAAAAACATTAAGTCTGCTTCATGGATGAATAAGGCAATTGTCAGTCAGTCAGTCATCATCCAACCCACTATATCCTAACACAGGGTCACGGGGGTCTGCTGGAGCCAATCCCAGCCAACACAGGGTGCAAGGCAGGAACAAACCCCGGGCAGGGTGCCAGCCCACCGCAGATAAGGCAATTGTGGTATTTCTAAATGGAGAGGTCTTAGTTCACCAACTGGTTCAGGAAGGCCTAGTTATTAATGCCACCCTCATTTCTGTTTTGCCACTTTCGACTCCCACAAAGAGGATTATAATCTCTAATGTGATATCAGTCTCCTTCACACCAACCAGACGAGGAAGCTGTTTGACTGGTCTTTTTCAAACTTCTTACAAAGCTGCCAACTTTGAGAAGACGTTGCCAGCAGCCATATAATCTGTATTTCAGAACAGACAATCCAACTGAAGCTAAGCATGTCTGGGCCTCAATAGTACTTGGATGGAAAACCATCTAGGAGCTTGTGTTGCTGTTGGTGAGGCCATCAGGAGGTGCACACCTTGTGGTCTGATTGTGGATCCCAGTGCTGTTGTGCAGTGATGGGGGCACGGGGCTGTAAAAGCACTAAACGTAAAAGCAAGGTTCAGTCTGTCTATAGTCACAAAAGATCCCCTGACATTATTTAAAAAATTAGGGTAACCTGCCAATGTCCTGGCAAATTTTTGCCCCATATGGCCTGGTCGTTCTGGCCCCCTAATCATTCCATATCTCTAATTAGCTAACTATCGCTCTCGACTCCTCGCCACATAATAACGTGTGATGAGCATACTGGTGCAAAAATGGCCAGGTGGATGCTGCACATTGGTGGTGATTGAAGTGGCTACCCACTGACTATGTAGAGCACGTTGAGGAGGTTAGAAAAGTAGGTTAGAAAAGTGCTCTGTAAAAGTAATTAATTAATTTTACTGATTATAATATAGTATTCTCAAACCTGCTTAATCCAGTCCAGGACTTTGGGGGCATCACCCTGCTCCAGCAGCATTGAAAAACTATGCAATTGACATTGTCAACCCTTAGTGAGCTTTTTGAAATACTGAATGATTTGGACTTTGATGGAAAAGATGTGTGACTCTTGCAGAATTTGTATTGGAAACAAACATCAGCAATCGAAATAGACAGTGAAATAGGAAGATGGATCAAGATGCTTAAAGGAAATAGACGAGGGATGTGTGCTATCGCCAGAGTTGTTTCGTAATTACGCAGAAAAGAATTTTCATCCATTTATAGAGTTGCTAGGTGTTACAGTAGGAGGATGAAATATCAGCAACACAACATTTGCAGATGATACCACAAGAGAAGCTTTAACAGCTGCTAGAATGTGTAGTGGAAGAGAGTGAAAGGAGAGGGCTAAGGTTAAACATCAAAAAGACGGTCTGCATGGTAATAACAAAGATATCATCAAGTTCCCAATACAGTCTCACGGCGCATGGATAAACAGTGGAGCAGGTGGATTATTCTCACTATTTGGGGATCACCTTCACATTGGACGGCAGACAGCAGATTAAGAGGAAAACTGGGATAGCTAAAAGGACTTTTCAGAAGAAGAACTGACTGCTTACATTAAAACAAAATGAGCATGAAAATGAGACTTGGGATTCTAAAAGGTTATGCCTGGTTGGTGATGCTTTATGGATACGAGACATGGATAATAACTATAGCCGTGTGGACAAGGATTGAAGCAACTGAAATGTGGTTTCTCAGGTGTAAGTTAAAGTACCGTGGACAACACACGCAACAAATAAAGGAGTGTTTGTTAATGGCAAGCTGGTAAGATAAAAAAGCATGAATTTTGTGGACACGTAAAGAGGTGAGAAGGTTTTGACAAACAAAGTTCAGAGTGAAGGATGCCAAGGGAAGAGGAAGGATATGGTTAAATTGCTTGGACATTATGAAGAACAACACAGTAGAAGTTGGTCTGAAAACAGAACTGTACATGATGCAGGATACAGCATACTGGAGAAAAGTGATCTCTAACTTCACAGGCAACAAGGCACACTGATGATGATAAAGAGGACAAAACATTACATTTCCAGATCCATTTTCTTATATGATATGCTACCGTGGCTGTTCGTTTGTCTGTCCAGGATTTTAAATCACCTGTAGCTCGCAAACCGTTTGACCGATTGACCTGAAATTTGGTACATATATATTATGTGACCTCTATTATCCATTTTCAGGGTGATGACTGACCTCCAAGGTTATTCCTCTTTTTATTTTTATTTTATATTATTGTAGAATCAACTCTCGGCAGCGGCCAGAAGGGTGGCCGTGCGGCGCATGTGTACAAGCGCCGTTCTCATTCCCTACCACTTTCGCCGTCACTTCCCCTACCTCTTCATATCTTAAATCATTCTTGAGGCAGATTGAAGACTTAAGTGCCAGCTTAAGTGAAAAATTAAAGAAAACGTACTAAGTAATTGCAACACTAACACTGACTTAATCAGTTTTAACACGAGAATCAACTCTCAGCAGCAGCCAGCAGGGCGGCGGTACGGCGTATGGGTGCCGTCCTCATTCTCCACCACCCTCGAGGTCACTTACACTACCTCTTCATATCTTAAATCATTCTTTCTCATAATGTGAAAAGATGCCGATGAAAGAAGAGAAGAAGCGGGCCACTAGGGTGGAGAAAAGAAGATCTGCTCAGGAAGCAGCAAGTGCATCAACCTCTGAGCAAACAAATGATAAATGTACAGAGAAAGAGCATGAAAACTAAGAATGCTCAAGTCAAGTGGATTCACTGCACATTATCGTGCAGTGCGCCGTTACTGGTGTAGTATAATTCAAGATATGGGGGGGGGGGGTTTGTAGCCCCTCCTGCCATGGACAGGTTACCAGCCTATTTCAGAGCCTATTCAAAGGGCAAACGTGGAATCACCAATCAGCCTAATCTGTAAGTGTCTGTAGCAGAAAATCCCACACAGATATGTGGAAAACACGTCACCTCCACACAGACACAGGAGTCAAGCCCTGTAGAACCACACACTGTGCCACTCTGCCACCTGGGTTTAGGGCACAGAACAAGGAAAGTGATAAAGCTGGGGAATTACGAAATCTTGTGTCATCTGTGCAGAGGTGCAAAGTTCTTGGCAGATGAATTCATTGCTGTTTTTGGCTTTTTATACAGTTGTAAAAGAAAACTTCATAAAGCATTCAATTAAACATTAACAAACCTAGTGTATGAAGCCCCTGCTTCTGCTCCTCATCTCTACTCTCCTAGTCATATTCACACCTTCTCTCTCTCTCCTGTTGTTTATATAAAACTCAGAAAAGCTGTGAACATTATACCATTTATATTGATTTTTTAAACATTTCTATCCAGACCCCTTCATGTCCTTCTTTATGCACTTTGCTATCTTTCTGTCCATGATTTCTAGGTGACATTTTTGGGCCCTAGTCATAATAACCTTATCACAAAGTCTGGTAAGTTTAGTCACAGTGGTGCCAAAAAAAACATCCAGCAAGCATCAGTTCTGCACAAGAAGACCTTATTGACAGTGGCAGCCTGTGAAAAATTGTTTGAGAGGGGATGGGTTTTGTGGGGGGGGGGGGTGTTGGGGGTTATGGTGGTAGGAATGGGACTTAGAAGTAGCACTTCATAGCTCAGGAGAAAAGAAAAGAAAAAACACACATGCAAACTGTAATGTTGCCTACACACTGCCCAGTACCACTTGTCACACACGTGCACATGGGAGACAGCTACTTACTTCCAGTTCCGGGGCAAGTTACATCACTTCCAGTTCCAGGCCCGATGACCTCACTTCCGGTTCTGGTCCCAATGACATCACTTCCCCTGACCGACCTTAAAACTGCGCCATCTTTCCTCTGTTAATCAGTTCTGTTTTGGACTCAATCTGCACACAACTATGCAACCTATTTTCTCTTTTTGCAGCCAAAGCTCAAGTATACAAGTGGCTGCCCCAAACCTTTTTGTGCGTGTGAAGGCTGATTATTTCACACACTACTTGAAACTAAATTTCTGAATTACTTTCTGATTAAATTGAGTCATTTCTGTCACCAGTCTCGTTTCCGTTGACAGCATGGCCATTGCATTCAACCTCTTCTGAGTCATGGAGTTTCTGAGAAAGATTTTATGTACTTTGAAAAACTTTCTAATATGTAGAAAAATACATACAGTCATTTCTGGACGGAGGGATTGGACCTCATGTCTGCCTTATTGCCAACTAGGATCCTGAGCTGTTTCATTGTGTGGTGGGTGCAGCAACACTGCACCAACCTGACCTGACCTGACTTAAAAAACATTCAGTTAGCCAGCTCCATTTGTCATAACTAGAGCAGGAACAGTCCGTGTGTAAGCTTGTCCTCGATCACAATTTATGAAGGGTTGTTTCATGAAAGAAAAAAACAAATTTTCTTTGGTTTCTGAAGTTCCACTTGAAGTTGAAATCACTGTAAAGTTGCGCTTGCTCATCTGTAATTATGTTAATGGCAGGTGTGAAGTGTGAACCATTGACATGAACATGAAAAAGTACATTGACGATTGTCCAATCACATCTCTCTATTATAATTAAAAATCTTGGGACGAGACAAGACTTTTTAGCCTGGAACGAGATATAACTTTTTCAGAGAGATACTTTCATGTCCCGCAAGACAAGACTTTGTGCAAAGAGATTTAACCACGCCCGGGGCAGGAAATAAAAGACAAAGAGTAGATGACAAAGTGATATGTTGTAAATAATTCAAAAACATTGGCGCGATACACATGCAGAGTAGGTTAGAGATAATGAAAGTACTAAAATTCGAAAGTCTCAAAAAAATGATAGGAAAGATCGCATTAGTGCAATCAAATGGAAATTATTACTCGGTGAAACAATGGAACAACGAAAAGAGATCGAATATATTGTTCGGCTGGGTGTGGCGGAAGTGCTGCATCCCAGGTGCCCCCCATGGGCCCGAGCAGGGTTGAGCTTCCAAGCTCCAAGGCCGTGGCTCCAATGCAATCCAGGGTGGTTGCCCTCTCGTGTTCCAGGCGAGGTATTGCTGTAAACATGTCCTCTCTCCCAGTTCTTTCATCAGAAGGGCATCCCAAATCGGGCAGGGCTCCCTTCTGTCTGTCATAAATGTTATACAGTATATGCCCTGTTGTTCTTTCTGAATTTCTGTGAAGCACTTTAAGCTTGAGAAAGATGCTATATAAGTAAAATGTATTACAGTACTGTTACTTTCACTCCTATTCTCTTTAGTTAGCTAAATACTACGAGGAAGCACTGCTGCTGATCATAAAAGCAGCATTTGCAGAAAAAAAATGAAAGTCATTTTATCCTTTACTATAAAATGCACCACTCACAAACACAACATATCCTGGTAACCAATATGTCAATTACAACCTAAAATATGTCCTACTGAGTTTATTTTGTTTAACTGAGTGCTCTTCATTAAACATGGAGTGGAATTGAGTGAGTATGTCTGTGACACAAGGTGGAGGGGCATCACTACCAACAACTGAAGAATAATGTCCCTGGCATGGACCAATCACAACATAAGTGGGTGTGTCCTTCGCCATCCATCCATACATTTTCATAGTCCGTTGAGCCTATCCCAGCAATCATTGGGCTCAAAACACTTCTTGGACAGGGTGCCAGTCCATTGCAGGACGCGCACACACAATGTGTGTGTGTCTCGGTTCTTCACCTTCTTCTGCTTTTATGTTAGTCTGATCATATTTCCCATCTTACTCTCTGGAATGGTCATATGTAGAATTAATTTTGTAAGAGACTATTTTTTAAACTTACAGACAGAAGAATTCTATAGGAAATATGATCTTGTACTATCAGCACCAGGCGGCACAGTGGCGCAGTGGTAGCGCTGTTGCCTCACAGTAAGGAGACCTGGGTTTGCTTCTCGGGTCCTCCCTGTGTGGAGTTTGCATGTTCTCCCCGTGTCTGTGTGAGTTTCCTCCCACAGTCCAAAGACATGCAGGTTAGGTGCATTGGTGATCCTAAATTGTCCCTAGTGTGTGCCTGGTGTGTGGGTGTGTGTGCCCTGCGGTGGGCTGGCGCCCTGTGCGGGATTTGTTCCTGCCTTGTGCCCTGTGCTGGCTGGGATTGGCTCCAGCAGACCCCCGTGGAAAATGGCTGACTGACTGACTATCAGCACCATGACCATCTAAGGCAGTCTGGGATTTGTTTTTAAATTCCACCAGCCGGTTGCATGTCTCAACACTCCTCGGCCAAGTTTTCTTTACCAGCAACTCAGTCTCAGATAAAAGCCAAAGCAAAGTGGCAAACCTCTGTGCAGCTCAGTAGTAAAGTCAAAACATGATAAGCCAAGTGACAAATATTATGGAGTTAAAATGTTATGTACTCTTCAATTCATATGTATCTGTCACGCATTTATGCCAGAGGGTCAGCATCTGGGTTCCTACCAGGTATGTAATACCACCACAGACCAAGAGGGGGCACTTCTGCTGTCTGTCTGGTCTCCCTTTGCCTCCACAGTGACCAGGGAGGGCAGTTGACTCCACTCCATCCGGTCCCAGGACCATAAAAGCCCAGCCGCCCAGAAAGAGCTGTCACTTGTTGAATGGAGAGAAGAAGAGGTGGAGTTCCTTCACGCCCAGAGCAATGCGTTTAAAGTAGTTTGTTTGTTAGAATGCCAAAGGATGACATTTTTGTTTCGTACCCATTCAAGTTGGTTTCTTAAAATTTATTGGTCTTTCAGCCCGTCATTACCTTGGATGAGCACAGTATCACATAGTGCACAATTTAGATATGATAATTATATAGTGGCTTTTCATTTTAACAACACATGGGGCCTTGGCATCTGGGTATCTTTAAAAACTGGTACTGCTGGAAACGAATCTGAGTTGTGGTCACCCAATGTATCTCCGGGTTGTTATGGTTTAATTGCAAAACTCAAAAGACATTAATAACCAGACGTTTCGAGAGCAGGAACAGCGACCAAGACACTGCAACTATTAGATTGATGAAGTAAAAATACTCACAGGCTCCAAAACTGCCACACTCAGGCCAAAGCACGAGCCCCTTTAAAACCTGCATTTACATGGCCCTGGGGGCTTGTTTGTTTTTATGTGAAAGCAGTCTTATTTTATTTTAACTGAGAAGTAGCTGAAGTAGCTTGACTTCAGATGGTTTGAAAACCGTCAAGTTCAGTGGGAATCAGCTCACCCCACAACACTGAACGGCACTGCGCATGGACGGCATCACTCTCTGGCTATCCATTGCAGCCTCTGGATAGAAGAGTAGAAACGAGAGACTGAGGTCTTGGAATGAGAACCTGCTTAGTGTATACTGTTATTACCTGAAAGATCATTCAAGAGCCTGGCGCAGTACATAAGAATGTAAGAAGCCTGAGAAACGGGAGGAGATCATTCAGTCCGTCAAGCCTTTTGGTGAGTTCATAGCAACGCCAAATCCCCAAATCTCATCCAGATACGTTTTAAAGGTTGTTACGCTCTCAGTCTCCATCGAACGCCTTTGTAGTTTGTTACAAATTCCCACAATCTTTTGCTTGAAGAAGCACTGCCAGGTTTAGAACTGAAATGTGTCAACTTTGTTTTTTTTAAACCACTTAGCACAGAGAAAGCATGACTTGCGGCGATCTGAATTTAATCTTTCATCAAAACCCAAATGCTAGCCAAAAAGCACAATCAAGTCCCTCACAGGCATTACTAAAATAAACTTTTCCTCATATGTTTTATTTATTTTATTTTATTTATTTATTTATTTTGTAGAGAAGGATATGTGTGTGCCACCATTATTTATGGCAGCAGTGCACTGATGTCACACCTCCCAGTCAACATCAATTTGGGGAAACAAGTGTTACAGGACAGGGTCACCAAAAGTGAAGAGCTCCAGAACAAAATACAAGCGAGTTACAACTTCAAGGTTGCAAAAACCTAACATCAGTTAGACAGAAATTCACCAGACTAGAGGGTCTTTAAATGCTTCTTAAACTCACTGAAGCAGTCATAATTTCAAGTGGAGGTGGGCTGCTTGTCCCACCAAATACGAACTACACATGAAAAGAGTCTGGACTGAGATTTGATACCACACAGAGGTGGCATCACCTGATGCCAATCATCTGAAGACCTGAGTGGTCAAGAAGGAGCATAGGACTCACAAGTGTCTCCATATATACAGAGTGAGTCAAAATTATGTTAACATTTGAATGGCAGAAACAATTTATTCACAAAAAAAATTTCATATGTGCAAGACGGTTTGCAGGAATGTCTCAACCTGTTCGCCATCATGTTCAACACACAAAAAACCAACGAGCAACAGTACCATTTCGTGGGGAATAGATGATACCACAGTCCATATTCTGTCCTTCAGGTCATTGCTATCACGAACGTTCCTGCTATACACGTGCTCCTTCACCATACCTCATAACCAGAAATCACAGGGTGTCAAATCAAGAGAGTGTGGAGGCCATGGCAATGTCCACCACAACCCGTCCATCGACATGGAAAGGTGTGGTTGAGTTAAAAATAATCCATTAGTGTTAACATAATTTTGACTAACCCTGTATATATATATATATATATATATATATATATATATATATATATATATATATATATATATATATATAGGTACTGGTCCATTGACTACTCTGTAGGGAGGCAGAGTTAGACCGAAATTCACCAAAGAAAAAAGTCTTCAAATGCTTTTTCAGCACAGTGACGGAATCATAATTTCAACTGGAGTTAGGCTGCTTGTCCCACCAAATAGGAACTACACAAGAAAAGAGACTGGACTGAGATTTGGTACCTCACAGAGGTGGCATCACCTGATGCCAATCATCTGCAGACCTGATTCACACACACAGAGCACATAGAAGATCAAATACAAAACAAAGCATTTAACGTGCTACTTTAGTTACGATGGGATTTGAGAAACTAAACATTAAACGATTTTAAGATGAAGTTTATGATGTTCTACTTTAATGACAAAATAAACTATGTGATTAAAGTGGAAATTTCGAGATTAAAGTTGACATTTCGTAGTTTTTCCCCACTGTGTCCCTATTTTTTTTTCTCTGTACCCTAATAAGCTTTCATATGACACTCAGACGGTGGGCTACGACTCTCCTTTTCACAGCAACTTTGATATGTGACAACTTCTTTTTTATTTCCGGTACTGTGCGACTTTGTGAACTTTCTCCGACACGCTATGTCACTTGATCAACTTCCTTTTGTTGTTTATATCACTGTTTAAACCAACAAATAGTATGTTTTTCCTTTGCCCCCACTTGGCATTCGCTGAAATTCTATTTTCCCTCGTGCTTTTGCCATTGCCTTTTCACCGAAGGCTGATCTTAAGGGCTATTTATATTGATTTGCATATTCAAAGATGCATAATTCTGGGAGGAGTTGGGGCCGGACAGCAGGCGCGTGCACGTGCGTTACTTTTCACACTGACCAGGATTTATGGAGCGGAAGAACGTGGAAGTTGGCATTCGTGCAGATTCCTGCATCTGGATTTTTTTGTGCATAAGCACATTTCCGCTTTTGTCTGTACGCCATGTTATAGTGCGAATTCTACACACGCCGTTACGCATGAGGCCCCAGGAGTCTCCACCAGATATGATCTGATCTTGCAGATGTTGCTACATGCACTGTTGCCATCAACAATATGATTGTGTCCATGAACAATAACAATAAAATTTATAACAAGACAATAAGGACAGTCCATAATCCAAATGTTAACAACAGCAAATCAGGAAGTTCAAAAATTAAACACATAAAAATAACAAATACAGCTGCAGAAATGCTTAGAAAAAATGAACAATGATGTTCTAGTCCATTTTGTAGAAAATGGATCACATTCTACACAACAATGTCTGTTTACAGTACGACTATGGGGGCTGACTTGTCTGTCAGAGTAGGCTATGACTTTTAGTTCTGGTTTCCTCCTGCTTGACAGAAGGTTGAAGATGACACAGAATGTGTGACTGGAACATATGAAGGTAAGACTCTTTTGTTCTTTCATTCATTCACTTCTTATTTTGTTCTTATTGGCACTAATTTGTTCAATGACAAACCCACTCAGTCCAATTCAGAGCACTGTAGTGCTGGAGGCCATGCCAGAAGCAATAAAACAGATGCCAGTCAGTTACAAGGCTTTCTCAAACACAAATAAGCACAGCTTAATTTGGACATAATCCATCCATCTGTTTTCTTACCCATTTGTACTCACAAATTTATTATAGGGACTTTTTGAAGGCTGAAAATGTCTTTGTTTTAATACAGTGAATAGTTGTGGGAATCTTAATTAGTTAAAGTATTATTAGGAAAAATAAGGGGATGAATGGTAGTGGCAGACTGAGGTTGGTCTTCCATGTGTGGAATTTGCAGTTTCTCCCTGTGTTCCTCCAGATGCCCCTGTTTCCTCCCACAGTCCAAATGCAGGTTTGGTGAATTGGCCTTATTGTGTGTGTGTGTGGTGTGTGTGGTGTTTCCCTGTGTTGGGCCGGTACCCTGTCCAGGGACTGTTCCTGTCTATAATTGCTGGGATCTACCCCAGATAAGTGGGTTAGGAAGATGAATGGATGGATGGTGGTGAATGCAGTATCACCTTCCAAAAAAATCTTCAATTAAAATATGCGTGATAGAGGGCATGGTGAACTGTTCAAACACATTTCTTCAAATTTTGTGGATTAAAAGGGCTTTTTTTAATGAGTAGTGTGACACATTGTGACTCAAAAGAGCAAGGTTGCAGTCCTAGCTACCTGGTAGGCTAAGCATTTTAGAGGCTATCTTATCTTTCTTATCTCTTCTAGTTCTGCTTTAACTCCTACACATTATAAAAGAGCTTTTTAAAGTGATCTCTGGTTTCAAATGAAATGCTATCCATATCTCCTGATCTTTTTATTGTTTGTGTGATAACAAAAATATTGCTTTTGCCTCTTCTTGTCAGCTGATTATCAAGAATTGTTTTCCACATCACCACAAGAGTCTGGCTGAACATCGCCTCCACTTATTTTACCATAAGAGATCCCAACTTGAGACATCCGCTGTTTTTTTTTGTATTTTAAAATTGTACAGTCATCCTGTGTCTGCATTTCAGAGGTTTGGTGGAGTGAATGGTACATCTTCATCTGTTTCAGACATTTGATTCTTTTTGTTTGACTATTACACAAAAGTGTCTGCCCTTCAGCTCTTCTGCTATGTTCTGAAAATCCCAAAAATATGAGAAACTTAAATCTGTAATTAAAATAAACATTTTTTTTCTTCTCTTTTGTGTCCAGGGGCATGCTACTGTACTCTTTAAATTTTCACCCAGGCACTGGTGTGCAAGGTTTAAAAGGTGGCACAGTAGTCTGCCTCGCAGCTCCGGAGGCCTGGGTTCAGGGTCTTCACTAGTCACTGTCTCTATGCAGTTTTCGCTTTCTTCTTCAATTCCAGATTCACATCCCAAAGGTGTGCTTGCATTGCATTATGTTACAATTGACTATTGTGAGCAGCAGAGATGTCTAAAACATTTTATAGATTAAAACAAATTTAAAAACATATGCATATGGTGTAATGTTCGTGTTTGTTCAGGGACTTAGTTTACTGTTTTGAAATGGTTTCTTTCTACTTTATCTACTTAATCAAAGCCAGACGTATCCCATTCTTTTTTATGTTATATATTTTTTATAAAAACTAGACAAAAAATAGCAGTGATATTTATCATTGTTGGTTTTAATAACATTTCACAATATGCCATAATGTTATAAACTGAGTCCAAATAGGCATATGGAAATTGAAAGAGCCTTCAAGGCACCAGATTCCAACACAAGTGATGTCAACACTGCATTGATTGCTGTCCTGTCATCAGTTGTTGGTTGTGGAGGATTTAGATCTCTTAAGCATACATTTTTTGAAAGAAGTACCTGGCAGATAGTTAAAATCTATGAGGTTTCAAACTAAAATTATTGGTTGCATTAGAATCTGACGAATAGCAGGTCATTGTGCCTCTTTACTGGCAAATTACAGTGTCAGGAAAATATTGAATTATTATTGTCTACAAATAATGCAGTTGTAAAATTGTTTTAGTGTAATATGAATTTGGAGTGGTTTTACTTTGTTATACAGTATACGAAGTATAGGGAAAGTATTGTAATCGTCCAAAAATTTGATGTCGAGATTTTGATGAATCTCACCGTTTTAGACCTACCTGAATCTGAAAAATTCATTTTTGGAATTATGTCTGTGTGTGTAAAGACTATAAATTGAGTACGCTTTTACTTAGGTGCTCATTGACACATTTCCGGCAGCACTTCCGTGTGGGGCAGAAGAGCAGCCGAGAAAAGCACAGCAGCTGCTGTAGCACCCCCTGGAGGAGCCAACGGATTCCAACAGGGCTTTACCAAACTCCAACTCCCATGGAGACCTGTGGGAGTCTGAGGCACCGCTGCAACCCAGGAGGGCTGCCACCTAGTGCTTTGGGGGAAGTAATGCTCTGGCCTTGCAACCCCAACCGAAGGCAGGGGCCCTGGCTGCCTGCTACAATATACATATATATATATATATTGTGGTGGATTGCCGGCTTCTTTCTCTGGCCCTCACCCCCAGGCCGCCAGGAGGAGCTCTCCCAGCAGCGTGGACATGCCCCGAGTTCCAGCAGGGCCTCATGGACTATGTAGTTTTTATACACAGCCCTGCTGGATACCTTGGGGGCCACCAGGCATCGCTGTAGGGGGGCTCGTAGGCTTGCATGTGCCCTATAACCAGGGAGTACGTCACGGTCACGTGACAGGAAGAAACAACGTGCTCCCGGGTTAAAGAAAAGGACTGTTTACCCTGACCCGGAAGGGAAAAGGAACTGTGGACTGTTGAATGGGAACACCTCTGGGTCAGGGTGTATAAAAGGACTCTGGGAAGCCCAGTACACTGAACTGAGCTGGGAGGTAGGGTGGCAAAGTGTCTGGGTGAGGAGGAGAGTTTATTGTTTATTGAGAGAGTTGGTGATTTATATGAGTGTGGTGCGGAGAGTGCTTTGTGCACGTGACAACAAAATAAACAGTTGTTGTACTTTTACCTCGTGTTCAGAGTGGTACCTGAGGGTTCAAGAGGTGGACAAAAGCCTCAACTGCGACAATATATATATATATATATATATATATATATATATATATATATATATATATATATATATTCACGGCATTCGTAGTCTGAATCACAATCTGATTGTATGGGTGGTTACTTACCAGGTAACGCTTGTGGTTGGTCAGCAATTCGGCTAACATCCGCCACGATGCCTTCAGTTGTGAGAATCAGATCATAGAATGGTTGAAATAGTTTACTGTCAAATAACGCAAAGAGTACGCAACACGTGTTTCGCGACTGATGAGCCCAGAATTAGGGCGAAACACGTGTTGCGTACTCTTTGCATTATTTGACAGTAAACTATTTCAACCATATATATATATATATATATATATATATATATATATATATATATATATATATATATATATATGTGTTGTGGACACTTGAGGGCGCTGTTGAAACCCAACAGACAGATGCTCTGGACACAGGTTTAAAAGCAATAAGAAGACTTTTTAATCTTTTCCTCAAAATAGTGCCTTCAAAGCACCATGTCCACAATAAACAAAATGCATCAATACAATAATTCCCTAAATTCTCCTCCTCATCACCCAGCAAGCTCTGTCTCACTCCCTCCCAACTCTGGCTCACTTGCTGGGTCTCCAGCAGTTCTTTATATAGTCCTTGACCCGGGTCAGATGGAGAATTAACTTTTCTTCAGCCTGGAAGTACTTCGGGGCTTCCGTCCGCGTGACTTGTGAGTACTTCCAGGCTATACGGGAAACAGAACTCCCTATGTCTCCCTGCAGTGTTTCCTGGAGGCACCCGTGGTACCCAGCAGGGCTGTGAAGCCGAACTCCATATCCCATGGAGCCCTGCAGGTATGCTGCAGGGAAATCGACATCTAGTGTCCTGGATGTGTCGGCTGGGTTGAGCTGCCAACTGCCCATCACAATACATACATACAATATATACAGTCATATGAAAAAGTTTGGGAACTCCTCTCAGCCTGCATAATAATTGACTCTACTTTCAACCAAAAAGATAACAGTGGTATGTCTTTCATTTCCTAGGAACATCTGAGTACTGGGGTGTTGACCGAACAAAGATTTTTAGTGAAGCAGTATTTAGTTGTATGAAATTAAATCAAATGTGAAATATATTAAAATGTACCAAGCAGTTATATGGGAGTAATGTATTTTTTTTCTTTTTAACAGTATTTTCGTCTTGATTTTCATTCTACTTTTTTTATTTACCAATTAGTGGGTCTGATGCTAAAGTAGTTGCAGCCTTTGATTATTCAGTGTTGTTTGCCAGCGTGCTCATTTTTAATTGTTGTTAATAAGATACAACGAAGTGGGAAAACTGCATAGAGAAAGGGTAAAATATAATGAAATCAACAAAAGAGAGTTAAGCATTTGATTCTATAGAAAAAGCAGAAATATTTCTAAATGTATTATAAATGTAAAAATCATGCTCCTATGTTTTTCTGAATGTAGAATAAAAATAGAAAAAAATAGTTAATTAAATGAGATCAGTGCTATCAGGTGTTGTCACTGATTAGGAGTCTGGTTGGAACAAAAACCTGAAGCCACAGGGGGTCCCCAGGACCGAGTTTGGGAATCAATGGTTTAGGGGAAGGCTACAAAAAGCTATCTCAAAGGTTTAAACTGTCAGTTTCAACTGTAAGGAATGTAATCAGGACATGGAAGGCCACAGGCACAGTTGCTGTTAAACCCAGCAAGTCTGGCAGGCCAAGAAAAATACAGAAGTAGCATATGTGCAGGATTGTGAGAATGGTTACAGACAACCCACAGATCACCTCCAAAGACCTGGAAGAACATCTTGCTGCAGATGGTGTATCTGTACATCATTCTACAATTCAGCGCAATTTGATGAAAGAACATCTGTATGGCAGGGTGATGAGAAAGAAGCCCTTTCTGCACTCACGCCACAGACAGAGTTGCTTGTTGTATTCAAATGCTCATTTAGACAAGCCAAAACACATTCGAAATCTACAAAGGCATTCATGCAGAGGGAGAAGTACAATGTTCTGGAATGGCCGTCAGAGTCCCCTGACTTGAATATCATCAAAAATCTATGGGATGGTTTGATGCAGGCTGTCCATGCTCGGCAGCCATCAAATTTAACTGAACTAGAGGTATTTTGTATGGAAGAATCGTCAAAAATACCTGATACAGCACATTGCCTCACCCACCACATGACAAACCAACTCAGGATCCCAGATTAGGACCCGAGTGCAGCCATGCAATGAGTGACACCTCAGCACCACACTAGTTCAGATGAAATGGAACACTGGGAGGTTTTTTTATGGTGGCTGGAGTGGGAATTATGCCACCACCCCCCAGGTTTTTCCCTGCAGGTTGGAGGGCCTACATGTAGATTAACGTTATACTCAGGACTCAGCAACTGCAGATTAAGGGCCCAACAAAGTAGAGCCACATTTGGCATTTACAGGATTCAAACCGGCAACCTTCCGATTACCAGTGAAAATACCTAGCCTGAGGGTCACCCCTCCACCCATGAGGGCCACCCCTCCACCCAGTAAATTCCCCAAAGCTCACCTAATAATGTTTCACTTCTTTAGAGCGGTAGCATTGAGGACATTAGTTCCACTAACCAAACGCATAGTCTTAGCTTGGAAATGGCTCAGAAAACAGAATATCTAAAAGATGAAGTGTCTTAAAGTGCTGGATTACTCGAAAACCTGATAACCTGATAATCACAAACACACCATTGTCAAAATCTCAGGACATTCAGCTCTGCAGGCACTACACTGCAAAAAAATGCATATGCAAAAACTAGACAAAAAAACAAACTTTAAATGGGAAATGTTTTGCTTTTATTCCGCAAACAAATCTGCCAATGGACTAAGCAAATTTTACTTGACAAGATTTCTTAAAGTAAATAAACAATCTTAAATAAACAATTTTTGATAACTCAATAATTCTTACAATAAGGAAAACAAGATTTACTGTCATGATATAAACACTTTTCACTTGCTTAGATTTCACTTTTTCAGTGTAGTCCAAACATGAAATGATCTCTAAAAATGTTTATCTACATCAATTAAACACAACAGGGGGCAAAAGCCACCTGCAGATAAAGAAAATAAAAACTTGGTTAGCAGCCATCCAACCATAGGAAATAACAAGACAAAGCCTGTTTGCTTGAAACAAAAATTAAACTGAAGCTGGCAAAACAATGAAATCAAATAAATGATGCCTTTGTTTGTACAAAATGAAGATTTCTGTAGGAGTTTTATTACTAGACCTATGTTTTTCAGACGTTCTTTTTAATTTCATAATTTTTTTGAACTTCTACAAATAAAATAAGAGACAGTATATACAAGTGGTGCCCATGACATTGTACATTCACACATAGCAATGTGTAAGGCAACAGTGACAAAGCAATGAAATTAGCACAGCCGTGGTGCACGTGCCTCATTGAGGTGTTCTGCCGTTAACATCCAAAACCGCACAGGAAAACACAAAAGAACTCAAACAAAATTTAAAAAAAAAATGTGGTAGAATAGTCATTGCAAAAACGTACTCCAAATGCTCCAGGCCCTGACAGTTTTGGTCGTGATTATCCACCCATCTATTTCGTAGCCTGCTAATACAGTTTATGGGTGGAATGGTGGCTCTGGGGCTGGGCATCTTCACTGGCAATCGGAAGGTTGCTGGTTCAAATCTCGGAAACACCAAAAGGGACTCTACTCTTTTGGGCCCTTGAGCAAGGCCCTTAACCTACAATTGCTCCTATCTGAGTATGACGTTAATCTACATGTAGGCCCTCCAACCTGCAGGGAAAAACCTGGGGTTTGGTGGCAGAATTGGCACTCCAGCCTCCATAAAAAACCTCACACTGGTCCTGCTCCATCTGAACTTGTGTGGTGTCACCCGTTGCATGGCTGCACTCGAATCCTAATCTGGATCCTGAGTTGGTTTGTCATGTGGTGGATGCGGCAATGCGCTGTATCGGCGTGGGCTCCTAACCTCCTCCTCGTCCTCCTAATCCAGTTCAGCATCATTACTCATTTCTGTTTGCTGTAATTATCATTTTGGAACCTCTTGTTCTTAGTGTTGGATGTTTGTACTTTATTTAATATTTACAATATTTTGTCATTATTCTCATTCCATCATTGTGATATATGCACTTGAGATAGGGGTATTTAAGGTAGCACGGAAGAAGAAGTTTGATGTGGCAGAAAAGAGAATGTGGAATTGGATGTGTGGAGTTACAAAGGAAGCCATAAGAAGAAATGGGACAATCCAAGGTACACCAGAAGTAGGAGAGAAATCTAACAAAGTCCAGGACAGTAGGATGATGGGAGACAATGAATATGTAGAAAAAAGAGTCATGAGCCTGTAAGTACATGGGAAGTGAAAGCAGGTAAAGTTGAAGCAGTTGGTGGAGGAAGTGAGTAAAGGAAGACTTGAAGGAAAATGGTCTGACCAGAGAGGATATGCACGGCCGTGGCGTATAGAAAAGCTTACTTTAGGCACATTGAACCCCACGCTAAAATTTGAGATGAAGAGGAAGAAGAAGCCCACTGTACTTTGTTCTTTTAAAAATGTAAATTAATTTATCTTTATTCTGACAACACTATCTTTGTGTTTGTTTGTTGGATGGCATCTGTCATTTCCGGCTGTCCCTGCAGTCTGTTGTTTACTGTTACAGGCCCTGTTGCCATTCATGCTACTTGGAAGTCACCTAACACATCACGTCGTCTTTTCCAACTTCCAAAAGACGTTGCTGCACAGCTCCTGGCATCCATGTTTTGGATTTTTTTTTGTCAAATCTCACAACCTTCAGTGTTAGTAGAAGCTATAAGGTGCATCTGAGGAGACTGCAGTGCAAGACTTTTTTGTCTCTGTATTCTGATCTCAGGTTTTGGTTTTCTGCTTTTTTATTTTGGCACTTTTCTCTCTCTGTATTTTGATCCTTGTTTGTTAAATTCCTGGTCTCTAGCTTTGATTGTTATGCCTGGCATTAAGAAAGACAACGAGAGTAAATGGAAAAGACCAGAAGAGGAAACATTAAACAAGCCAGAAAGTCGAAACCTAGACTTCCATTGTTCATCTAGTCAAAATCGTAAGTTGAAATATTATTGTAACTATACAAAAAAGTAAAAGTCACAAACTGAGGTATCAAAATAGCACTACTACTCACATACAAAATTTTGTTTAAAATTTCCGCAAACTCAGATGATGACACATCTAATACAGTAATTTTTACAGCTGTGCACCAGTTACGTCAATTGTGTAACTTCCAGAAATGCGCTCTGTAGCAACCTGGAAAACCAAAATGGCCATGGAAAGTAAAGAAAATAATTTTAATAACCAAGACAAAATCAAAAATACAAATAAATGCAAAAATTTGAATCTGTACTACAAAGAAAAACACGTAATGAGAATTCAAAATTAAGAAGTAAATGAAAAACAACAATTCAAAAAATTCTTACTACACTATTAGGGGGCTAATGAGCTCCCAAACCTCAGACACAAACAACCCTCCACAAATTCTAGGTAAAATATATAGTGTATGTACTTACTGTATATATATATATAAGCTGAGCGCTTTGAGTAATGAGAAAAGCGCTACATACATGCAAAGAATTATTATTGCTATTATTATAAGCATTTACTTCCAACAGCTTTTCAAATACATTGAACATAAAAAGTCTACACAAAACACAGCCAATTAATTACAATCCAAGACAAAAGACTTCCTTTTCTTGTCCTTCTCGACCAAGTTGAAGTATTGCCCAATGCCTCCCGATTCTGATTCCAAGCGTCTTTGCAGTGGGCTCTTTTTATGGTGTACCCGGGAGTACTTCCGGTGACACAGCATAGCTTGTTGGAAGAACTTCCAGGTTATACAGAAGCCAGGGCAGTCTTCTCCCTGGCAGCACCCTATCGTCCCCCACTGACCCCAACAGAGCTGCACCTCCGGACTTCGACTCCAATGCAAGCTCTGTGGGTGTCCAAACTGGGACCATATGTGAGGGACGCTGCCACCTAGCATTGAGGGGGACTCACTGCTCCCTGCCTTCAGTATTTATCAATCCATTGACTTTACTGGCTTCCCTGTCAGCACAGGCATTATAAGGCATCCCGGACAGGTAATTTCCATAAGTGTTAGGGATTTTCTTCCGTCATGGGCATCGTGGGGCATCCACAACACCCATTATGGCATCGATCTGATCAAAATCTTAACAGTGTCTTCTGTGAGCGAGGTCAACTACATCTGAGAGGTAGGCAACCAACACAAGTTTCAACCACTAATAACAGATCTGTGGAGCTCATGAACTGCGTGTAAGTGGCTACAGTCATTGAGCGTTTGCTCTGTTCATCAGTTCGGTGCAGCTTCACAAATACAATGGCCGCCTGCCTTGTAAGGTGTATTGCCCATTTGAACGTTTTAGTGTAAGTGGGCAAAAGTTAAAAGCCTTTAAAAATCAGAGGCAGACAAGAACACCTCAGAGGGTTTCAAAACCTAAAGGATAAAAGCAAAAGCCAGCATGCTTTGACCACCAGTGGACCATATAAGAGGATTAGTCTCAGACTCTGGTTTCAACTATGCAACGCTGAGATTATTCAGGAGTTGCATAAATTGTGTCATTTTATGGTGCAATGTACTGATGTAATTCTCAAGGGCAATAAAACACTCTGTACTTTCTTCTGAACATTCTTCTTGATCCTCACAAATCCTTGCTGTTGATGATAATGCATTTTGTGATAAGATACCGGCTTTGAAATGGCAGCTAGTAGCTTGATATTTATATCTAATCGCCTGGCTCTCACAATTAACAATGGTCCTTTCTTTGCATATTAATCCATGACTTTAAGCTTGCTCCTTCAGGCCTTGTACTGTCATTGTTTTTGGGGTTTATAACATCATTCCAATGTTTTCTGAGTCTTGAACAGATTATCCTGACCAAACAAAAAATAATTAACCCCTCTGATGTTCGGTTCAGGTGATTTTAGAGTTTTCACAGCTCCAACTTGCGACGCTTCACCTTGCCACTTCAATGCATTCACATGAACTTCCAGTTGGACTTTTCAGAGATTTGTTACTAGGCCTTCAAAACAAGCAATTAAGGATAAACTTAATTTTACAGTATGTGAAAATAAACACTAAACTCAATATATTAAATTACTTTGCTTCAGATGCAATACGACCACAAAAATTACTTTTCTGGCTACCATATACAGTATACTCGCAGATACATCCTCCCGCGGATAAGTCGGGACTTGATCTTATCATATAATTTCTGATATTTTATAATATAGGTTGTGTAAGTTGAATGCAGAAAACTCACGCTATTGGTCCAAGAGATTATGATATGCTAACTCCATCTGAGAGAGTAACCACGGAGCACATGGCCTTTTTTTGTGTATGTGGGTGCAGCAATGCACTGTATCAGCGTGTGTTCCTAACCTCTCTGTCTCTCTCTATTGTGCCTATGTGACCACACGGTAATACCCGAACTTTTCCAAAGCAACATTTGCACTGTTTTGTGTTCTTTGTATTTCACACCCTCATATACCTTTATCGTAAGAGAATCCATTATCTACAATGGAGCGTTCGATCAGAAGAAAATATGAAGCTGGTTTTAAATTAAACGTCGTTGATGTAGTGAAAGAAATTGGTAACTTCACTGCTGCAACAAAATTCGATGCGTCTGAGAAACTGATGCGAGATTGGTGGAGGTAAGAAGATGTAAAAAGAAAAAAATTAAATGTCGAATTTTTGAATGGACATATAAGTCGGGGTCTGATTTTATGATCGATTTTTCATGTTTCAAGACCCAACTTATACGTTAGTATATATAGTAATTAGGCTATATTTTTATTTAATACATTTGACTAAGGTGAAAGGTCAGCATTACATCACAACTCGGGTAGCTTTATTTTCTGTGCATCGTCTTCAAGTTCATAAGGCATTCACATTTAATTTCAAATTAGGAAACTCACTCGTATTTACTGTCTGTCCGATAGCACGTGAAAACAGAATAAGTACTTTTACAATACAATACAATACAATTTATTTTTGTACAGCCCAAAATCACACAAGAAGTGACACAATGGGCTTTAACAGGCCCTGCCTCTTGACAGTCCCCCAGCCTTGACTCTCTAAGAAGACAAGAAAAAACTCCCAAAAAACCCTTGTAGGAAAAAAATGAAAGGCAGTTCAAAGAGAGACCCGTTTCCAGGTAGGCTGGGCGTGCAGTGGGTGTCCAAAAACAAGGGGTAATTACAATACAATGCACAGAACAGAACACAAGTAATCCTCAAAAAGTAATTCTTTTAAAGACCATTAATACACATAGAGCCCAGAGAATATGGGGCTTTGTATCAGTCCAATGATCACTACGTTTACATGCACGCACATAATTGGGTTAAGGTGAAAAACTCGATTTAGGAAGAAACCTGGTTTCTTTCTTAATAATCCATGTTTACACATGCAAGTAGAGTTCTCCGTCATTAAACAGCACAAAAAAGAGTTACTTAAACATCATTATCGGCCACAGCAAATTCAAAAATTAGCATGATGCCTGTGATAGTTTTCTTGCGTTTTATAAATATGTTTAGTCAAATCGATTCTTTATTTATAGGTTTCTGTTACGGGAATGCCTGCAGCAAACTCTTTTCTTCTTGGCTGTGCAATTGAGCCCTGCAAAGGATCCAGTGTGCGTGCTTCTTGTCTTACAATCAGTGCTGCCGAAATGATAATAATAACGCAGATATTGTTATTTCAATAAGATAAGTACTGCATTAGGGAACTTATTACTTTAAATAATAATTAGACTACTTGACGCGTGGTACTCTTACCATGTTACCCTACTGCTCCTGAGATTGCATTACTCAGTTTAGCACTGTACGCTGTCACACACGTACACTTAGGAGGCAGTTAACAAGCCCAAAAGTGAGTGAAACATCGCGAGACAAGGGGTTGATGTGTGGTACTAATGCCTCTCTCTCTCTGTTGTCAGACAAAAAGAAGAAAAATAAAACATACCTAACTTCCGGGTTCCAAGATGGCCACCAAGATGTCACTTCCAGCACCTCCTGATGACGATACTTCCAGCTCCTTGCAATGATGATATTTGCAGCTCCATCTGATGATATCATTTCCTTCATTACCTCACTTCCGGTCCCCCTTTGATGATGTTGTATCCATCCAACAGTTTCCAAGTCATCTCCTGCCAACTCATTTCTGTCCTCCATTTTGTCCTTGTATATAAATGCCATCTTTGTCTGTTACTGTTGTCAATTGCTATAATGGGTCTGTATCGAAGGAGTGACTCTTCATAGGAGTGATATAACAAAGGAGTGACATAAATACCATATTAAAGGAGTGACATTTTATTGGAGTCACCTACCACACACAACTGAAAGTACACTCGCCAAAAAATCGTTGCTACCACTTGGATGGTTGGTTGGATGGTTGTCACTCCTTTGAAATTTATATCTGAGGTTTCACTCCTTTGTTATGTCACTCCTATGTCATGTCACTCCTTTGAACAGGACCGGCTATACATGCTGTTTGACAAAAACCAAAGTCTTTTTTGTGTTTTCTTTTGTCCAACCGACATTATACGGGGATAGGCCCCAAACCTTTTCCTTTTGTGGAAGTGCTTTATTTTGAAAGCTTATTACAACGTTCAGCTCATCAACACAACTTGAGCGATTTCTTAAATACTGAGACTGATTATTTCAGCCAGGAGACAGAGTGATGCGATCACCTGAGCATTTGTATCTGTGTACGTTTCTATCCGCGGCTAATGAACGCAAGTGCGCAGTTAACACACGAGTAGGCTGACAGAGTGCAGCAGACCTGCCCAGTTCTGAATAAAATCAAGGGAAGCAGGCTCTTCAAACTGCATGAGTGACGCCTAACGACATGTTCACTGCCATAGGAATTTCCTAGTTGTGCCATCTTACCTCCCCGTTTTGTTGTATTCATGTGAATTTCCAGTTAGCATTTTACAAGAAACACGAGGTTGCCTTTGCTTTGCTATTTGAGGAGCAAAAAATGCAATCATCATAAAAGGAAGATGTTATGTTTTATAACCTTAAATATATTAAGCACAAGATATTCTAAATACCATGCGACCACAAAAGTCCCAAGTTCTGGCTGTCTTGTTTTCAATTTTATTGTTGAATGATGTGAACATTTCACCCAAACTCAGCCATTTCAGGCAGTATAAACCACTCTGAAGGGAAGTCACTTGAAATTTCCAACTGGAAAACTTGTATTTCCCACAGCACAGGAATGCAGCACAAAGTCAAGTGATCTTCTATATGAAAACCGCTTGAAAGGATTTCACAAATCATATTATGAATATTAAAGCAAAAAGAAAACAGTGTGACAACATACTTTGTGCTTAAAAGTACAGACTATATGTTTACTCTTCCTTTATAATGAAAGAACAAATTGTGGCAGACTATCACAGATTTTGATCAAACATATGTGCTGGGTTGAGGTAACAGAGTCACCATGACCATGTTAGTTTACTGTCAAATCCAAAGAACTGGCAGAGGGTGTCGGAGTGAGAAGGAGTGGAATCCTGCCCTGGGTCGACTCATGCCTTGCTCTTAATGGTGCTGCGACACTTTCTGGACCTTGTGGCTTTATGTTAGGTTAAGTAAACTACAATAGTGGACACCAGGGGACACTTCAGATCCCCAAACACCCAGCAAACACCCAGCAAAACAGGCTCAGACATAAGCTTAAAAGGCAAAGAGTCTTGCATTGTGGGAAACTCTTCCCAAAGTGTTTCCCATCACAGCCACAAGTACAATTAAGCTTGATAAGACTCGACTCTTTTCTTCCTTCTCCCTGTCATTGCCTCCTTCACTCCTCCTCGCAAGCATTGTCTACCTTCAACCCGACTCTGGCTCATCCATGCCAGGCAGCCACCTCCTTCTATCTCCCACCCGAAAGTACTATGAAGTAGGGCTCTCCAGTCCCTGCAGCATCCCCTGGCGGCACCCACAGAACCCAATGGGGCTGAGTCGAAGAACACCTTGTCCATGCTGCCCTGTGGGAATCCAAGATACTGCTACAACTCAGGGGGGCTGCCATCTAGCTCTCCGGGAGAGATAATGACTTATGAAGACTCTCTCCCATCTAACCAAGTAAGGACGTGGGCCATCCCTCACAATGTTTAACAGATTCCAAAGCTGTTTCACCTTCAGTGCATTTCTCTTGGTCAGTAATTCTAAGAAGGATTTTCCTGAAGATGGCAATAAAATCAAGACCTTTCACACATGACATTCTTTATAGTTTCCTGGATTTTGAACAGCTGGAGTAGAACATCTGCTTCCCAGATTAATTGAGGATTGGCAGGTCCCAGAAGTAGAATTTTTTTTTTGTTCAATTACATGCAGGTTTGCATTCCGATGTAAATTTGAAACACAGAAGAGTGAATATTGTTGCCTTGCTAGTTCATATAGTTGGCAAAGATCGGATTCTACTTATCATATGCTGTATTAAGCAAGAAGTCTGAGGTTTGGTAGATTAAAACAGTCTCCCTGTCCATTATTAACTTTATAATTCTAGATAATAAATTACAAAGAAATTCAAAATAATACCACATGCTGTTAAAAGCACCCCTGGACTGAGATCACATTTTTCTTTTGTTGCTTTTGTCCAAGATTCAGATTTAATTTGTATAATGGAAAAGTCTGATTCTAGTATTTAGACTTTGTAGCATGAACGAGCTGAATGGCCAACTGGCAGTGCCCAGTGAAGCTTCTAGTGAAAAAACACTTCTGTCCTTCGCACACCAGCCAGGGCCATCTTAACGCATGAGCACGCTGGGCAGTTGCCCGGGGGTCCCACGAGCATAGGGGCCCCATGCTAATCTATGTATGTCGTGACTTTCTGTCAATAATTACATACTATACTATATTAGACTATAAATGTTTCTTATTGTGTTACAAGTGGACATTGGTATTTGCCTCTGATTTAGTATCACGGTCACCTCTGCAACTTCATGTGCCTGTATTTGTACGGATCTCATGCACTACCAAACATAAAAGCATACAGTATATGTTAACATCTCTTCAACTCAATTCTCTGTAATGAAATTTCGCAAATGTTTGTGTTGAAGACTTGATTAATAATAAAGAATTCATAGCAATTTCATACTATGCCATCTTCGTCCGTATGGTTTACCAAATGAATATCATTTATATGTTAAAATTTTATATGTTATATTGTTCAAATGTTTGTGTTGATTAATCTTTGTTGTACAGCGTGTTTTTTAATGTCTGAACACTGATTTTGTTGGAAGTACCAATACAATAAACATATTTTTAATTTTATTGACCATTTACATTTCTATTCCTGTGAGTAGTTGTGTAGGTAGGGGCCCCAGTGCACTGCTTTGCCCGGGGACCTATAATGCTGTTAAGATGGCCCTGACACCAGCTACCTCTGAGCCGATTGTTGAACTTTTGTCAAATTCATGAGACCATTACAGTGAAGATTTGCCCACAGAGCGGCACAGTCACAGCAGCCGTGGGTTTGATTTCCAGCCTGCTCAAAGTCTCACTTTACCTGTTTATGTTTTCCCACAGCATTCTGTTTTTGGACTGACTGCCATCTCTAACTTGAGAACTACCCAATCCAAGATGTATTGCAGTTTCTGATATTGCTGGCATTAAACTTTGGCTTCCCATGAGCCTGTCATGAAATATCTGAAACGAGGAAATGGTTGGTTTTATTTGCCATATTGCACATCTGTTGGTTACTCTTTTCCACCCAGTGTTATAAAAAAGAATGAAATGCCCCAACAGTATTTTTTTGTTTTTAATTCATGTACTCCATGACTTTTTTCTTTTACACCCGAAGACAAATGGTTGTAGTTGGCAATGAAATTCAGCGAGTACATTACCTGAAAACATACTGCCTGAAAATCAGTCCCGCATGACTAGAGCACAAATCATTGAACAAAGACAAGTTTGGCCATCTCTGCCAAGAGAAATAATAAACACATTCCCATGAAAAAGACGTCAGACTGGTTCCTTTATCTTTTTTCTTTGATTCCTATTGCAATTTGTCCTAAGTCATTATTTCTGATTTCTTCTGCCAGCTTTAGAATCAGAGGCACTGCTATAGACACTGCCACATATGCACCTCAGTGGGTCACTTTCTGAGCAGTATATTTTAGGATACAAGGGGATGCTGTCACTGATGTTATTGTCTCTTTTTCCACCCAAAGCTCAAAGAAACTGACCAATGAGGGCTACTAACTCTGCCCCATCTTGTCTAGTGAATAACTAGCTGCGGTCATTTCATTCTGAGAAGAGCAGACCACCAGACAGAGCTAGAGCCAGACACTTTCTTGGCTTTACATTGCACATTACATTGAGGAGTGGAGAAGAAGTGTACTGGTGCCGATTTTTAAGAATAAGGGGGATATACAGAACTGTAGTAACTACAGGGGGATAAAATTGATGAGCCACAGCATGAAGTTATGGGAAAGAGAAGTGGAAGCTAGTTTAAGAACTGAGGTGATAATTAGTGATCAGCAGTATGGTTTCATGTCAAGAAAGAGCACCACACATGTGATGTTTGCTCTGAGAGTGTTGATAGAGAAAGCCAGAAGGAGTTGCATTGTGTCTTTGTGGACCTGGAGAAAGCATATGACAATGTGCCTCGAGAGGAGCTGTGGTATTGAATGAGGAAGTTGGGAGCGGCAAAAAAGTATGTAAGAGATGTACAGGATATGTACGAGAGAAGTGTGACAGTGGTGAGGTCTGTGGTAGGAGTGACGGATGCATTGAACGTGGAGGTGGGATTACATCAGGGATCAGCTCTGAGCCCTTTCTTATTTGCAATGGTGATGGACAGGTTGACAGACGAGATTAGGCAGGAGTCCCCGTAGACTATGATGTTCACTGATGACATTGTGATCTGTAGCGATAGTAAGGAGCAGGTCAAGGAGACCCTGGAGAGGTGGAAATATGCTCTAGAGAGGAGAGGAATGAAGGTCAGTAGGACCATACAGAATACATGTGTGTAAATGAGAGGGAGATCAGTGGAATGGTGAGGATGCAGGGAGTAGAGTTGGCAAAGGTGGATGAGTTTAAATACTTGGGATCAACAGTACAGAGTAACGGGGATTGTGGAAGAGAGGTGAAAAAGAGAGTGCAGGCAGGGTGGAATGGGTGGAGAAGAGTGTCAGGAGTGATTTGTGACAGACGGATATCAGCAAGATTGATAGGGATGGTCTACAGGGCAATAGTGAGACCAGCTATGTTATATGGGTTGGAGACGGTGGCATTGACCAGAAAGCAGGAGACAGAGCTGGAGGTGGCAGAGTGAAAGATACTAAGGTTTGCATTGGGTGTGATGAGGATGGACAGGATTAGAAATGAGGACATTAGAGGGTCAGCTCAGGTTGGACGGTTTGGAGACAAAGTCAGAGAGGCAAGATTACGTTGGTTTGGACATGTGCAGAGGAGAGATGCTGGGTATATTGGGAGAAGGATGTTAAGGATAGACCTATAAGGCAAGAGGAAAAAAGGAAGGCCTAAGAGAAGGTTTATGGATGTGGTGAGAAAGGACATGCAGGTGATGGGTGTCACAGAACAAGATGCAGAGGACCGGAAGATATGGAACAAGATGATCCACTGTGGCAACCCCTAACGAGAGCAGCCCAAAGAAGAAGAAGACATTGCCTTGTTTCACTGCCTTTTTTGTTTCTGTTGTTCACTCCACCGAGAGCCTGCTTAGTTTATGGGACTTATTAGTTATTAAAAGGGGCAACCCAGCTGGCACCACAATATTTCTTTGGTGGATGTGTGTGTTCCCTTAGGTCAAGGACAACACAAAACCAGTTCCATAACTTGTGCATTTACATCACATCTGGACTTTGTGTTGTCAGTATGCTGCTGGTCAGCATGTTACGCCACATACACTAGTATTCAAAAGTTTGGAATCCTCCGGTCTTTTTCATGTTTTTGATAAAGATGGATACTTTTTAATCAAAGTACCATTCAACCGATTTAAAAATATAGCCAAGACATTACTAATGTTGCAAATAGCTATTACTGCTTGAAATAACTGCTTTTTAATGTATTATTCACATATGGCTACAAAGCTCCATTCTCATCGGCTACTACTTCAGTGTCCTCACGGGGGAATTCTTTTAGCTCACCTGTAATTAACCATGTTTAAATGTTAATTGGTTATTAGAGAAACATTTCTAATTAGGTTAACACATTCAAAACATGTCTTTATGTTCAATAAAGTAAGTCAATTGTCTTTTCCTGGGTTGCAAGCTACTGCTGTTCCTAAAATTCAATTCTGTGTTCACAAATGGCCACCACGAAAGAGTTTCCTCAAGAAACATATCAGTCCAGTGTTGCTATGCAAAAGAAAACTAAAAAACTGCAGAAATTAATTTAAAGATAACCACTACTTTCTTTAGAGAAGGTGGGAAACTGAATCTAACCAGAATAGAAGAAGAAGGGGAAGGCTGAGATGCACATCTGCATGAGAGAATAAGGACATCAACATCCATAGTCTGAGAAAGAGAACCTAACAAGTCTTCAGTTGGCTGCTTCCTTAAATACATGACAAATAACAGCGTCATCTGCAATACAGAAAAGACAACTCCAGGATGCCTAAGAAGTAGAGTTTCAAAGAAAAAGTCACATCTGAAAGTGGCAAAAAAAAAGAAAAGGTTATAATGGGCAAATACGTATAGAATCACCCAGAAGTTCATGTTCCAAATGTCTGTGTTCTTGACCCATTTTAACCTTTTCTTTTAACTTTTGTAAATGACACTAGTGTCTGGGGTGTATTTAAGGAAGAAGCCAGTTGAGGACCTGTAAAGTATTTACTTCTCACGCTATATACTTCAATGTTCTCATCCTCTTATGCAGCTGTGCATCTGGGTCTCCCATTTTTTCTTCTATCCAGTTACATCAGTTTACCCTCTTTTCTCATAAGAGAGTAGAAAGTATGTCCAAAATGTTGTTTTGGCGATGATTTCATCCCTGGCTCATAAGTTTTTCTGTTTATTTAGCATGTTTATTGTTTTCCCAATACTATTTTGTACATTATGTTTTTGGTTTTTTGGTTTGATAATATATTATCTACTGATTGTTGTTTGGTTTATTGCTTACTGCACTGTTTTGTTTTTTAGTGGTTTGGCGTTATCTGCCCTGTCTCCTGTATGTGGAGCCTAAAGAGCCGTGGCCACCTAATAATGCAGCTGGAACAATGGCCCCTGCATATACTTAAGCATTGCTGGCAGTTATACTGCAGCTTTGGCACTGCTCTGTTTTTGAATCCTACTTTTCACTTTTGCGTGCCTTTGTTTCTAAAGTGCTGATTTCTGATTTGTTTGCTTTAGATTGTATCGTTCAGGTAAACCTATTTTATTGTTATTTTTTAAAATTATTTATAAAGCACCTATTTCAGACAGTAGTCATTGAGTGCTGTAGTACAAAGTAGTAACATAAATACAATATCATAATAAAACACATTTAAAAACTGACTGCACTACTAAAAACAAACGATAAACAGCAAGTAGACATATGACTCAACTTAAAACCACCAAGTTAAATGCTTGTCTTAGCAAATGAGTTTTTAACTGCTTTTAAATAATAGAAAGCTCCGCACGCAAAGCAGAAGGAAGGCTGTTCCATAATCTCAGAGTAACAGACTGAAAAGCTCGATCACTGTGCAGTCTCGTATGTGGGATAACTAGAAGATCTTGGGTGAGATGACCTTAGAGCCCAATGAGAAGAATGGTGATGCACAAGATCAGCAATATACTGCAGAGCTAAACCATACAGTGCTATATGAGTGAATACCAGAATAAAATGAATTCTGTATTCCACTTTAAGCCAATGTAAAGATCGCAGAATTGGAATAATATGAGACTTCATTATTTATTAGACCTCATTAACAACCTGGCAGTTGTATTTTGTATGTATTGCAAACAAGACAAAGACATTTTACTCAAACATGTAAATATAAACTGCTCGAAAAAATTAAAGGAACACTTTGAAAACACATCAAATCTCAAAGGGAAAAAAAATTCTCCTGGATATCTCTACTGATATGGACTGGTAATGTGTTAGGAATGAAAGGACGCCACATCGTTTGATGGAAATGAAAATTATCAACCTACAGAGGGCTGAAATCAAAGTGAAAAAATGATGCAGGTAGGCTCGTCCATTTTGCCGAAATTTCATTGTAGCAACTCCAAATCGTACTCAGTAGTTTGTATGGCCCCCACGTGCTTGTATACATACCTGACAACGTCGGGGGGGGGAGGAGGGTGTGCTCCTAATGAGACGACAGATGGTATCCTGGGAGATCTCCTCCCATATCTGGACCAGGGCATCACTGAGCTCCTGGACGGTCTGAGGTGCAACCTGGCGGCGTCGGATGGATCGAAACATAACATCCCAGAGGCGTTCTATTGGATTTAGGTCTGGCGAGCATGGGAGCCAGTCAATGGTATCAATTCCTTCGTCCTCCAGGAACATACTCTCCCCACATGAGGCCAGACATTGTCGTGCACCAGGAGGAACGCAAGACCCACTGAACCAGCATAGGGTCTGACAATGGGTCCACGGATTTCATCCCAATACCTAATGGCAGTCAAGGTGCCATTGTCTAGCCTGTAGAGGTCTGTGCGTCCCTCCATAGATATGCCTCCCCAGACCATCACTGACCCACCACCCAACTGGTCATGCTGAATGATGTTACAGGCAGCATAACATTCTCCGCAGCTTCTCCAGACCCTTTCACATCTGTCACATGTGCTCAAGGTGAACCTGCTGTCATCTGTGATTTCTGGTATTCTATGGCAAATGCCAATCGAGCTCCACGTGCCAGGCAGTGAGCACTGGGCCCACAAGAGGACGTTTGGCCATCAGGCCACCCTCATGAAATCTGTTTCTGATTGTTTGGTCAGAAACATTCACACCAGTGGCCTACCTGTAGGCTCTGGCAGTGCTCATCCTGTTCCTCCTTGCCCAAAGGAGCAGATACCCATGGGTCCTGCTGATGGGTTAAGGACCTTCTACGAGGAGTCCTGTCCAGCTCTCCTAGAGTAACTGCTTGTCTCCTGGAATCTCCTCCATGCCCTTGAGACTGTACTGGGAGACGCAGCAAACCTAATAGCAATGGGAGGCACGTATTGATGTGCCATCCTGGAGAAGTTGGACTACCTGTTCAGCTCTGTAGGGTCCAGGAATCGCCTCATGCTACCAGTAGTGACACTGACCGTAGCCAAACGCAAAACGAGTGAAAAAACAGATGAGGAGGGAAAAATGCAAGTGGCCTCCACCTGTTAAACCATTCCTATTTTGGGGGTCGTCTCATTGTTGCCCCTCTAGTGCCCCTGTTGTTCATTTCTTGAACACTAAAGCAGCTGAAACTGATTAACAACCCCCTCTGCTACTTATCTGACCAGATCAATAGCCCAGAAGTTTAATTGACTTGTTGCTATACTCGGATATACTTGGCCTTGAATTTGGGTCTAAGCTGCCTGGAATGAGGCCCAGATTTGTAAAGAGGACCAGTCTAGGATTTTGTTTGATTCTTTTTAAGCTTTCATTCCCTTTTTGCTGTATTTGTAAGTATCAGGAGTCACAATACAGAAAATGAGACAACACAAAGTCAAAAGCTGGCCAAGGTTAAACTAAATGGCAGAAATCAAAATATCACAATGTAGTACATAAATCCAAAATTGCTGTCAAATTTACATGCAAGACTCCACAGGGGTCTAAACATGTAAGCGCAAATGACTTAATTAAGGCAATATCTTGGAAATGTTAAGATTCTAAATGAAAGGCAGAATGCACCACCACTTCTGTTTATGGCTGGCTGCAAATGAACAGCGCGTTTTTTAGCAATGGATTTGGCAAGTCATAAATGGTTACATAGATGTATGCCATAAATCAATCAGCTAAATTTCTACAGTAAATGAATTTGATGCCAAGTCATTCACTTTCCTTGGGCCTTGATCATATTAGGAAAGCTTTTGATTCCTTTAATATGATGTGAACGTTCTAAAAAACCGCATTTCTCCAGCAGTCATGTCCAAACACATTCATTAAATCAAAAGTCGCTCCACTTAAACCCCCAACAAAATCCTGCCAAAAAGGACATGACATGGATGAGCCTAAAATCATATCAGCTAGCACGAGATATTACTGATGATTTCTTTTTTTTTTTCTTTCCAAGTACCATTTAAAAGTAAAAGGATCTCACTGGCCAATTCTTTTCAAATGTATGTTTGCAATTATGGTGAAAAAATTACAAAACAATAAGGCTGGAATGATGTGTTCAGCATGAAAGAAGTGGCCAAATTTTTATCTTAAAACCTACAAAGTAATCTAAAATAGAAAATGGCAATAAATAAAATGCTTTTGGTTTCTTTGACGTCACTCAGTCCTCGAAATGGTCTTTTGTCTTTCTTAGAAGCCTGCTGACTGTCACTTTTCAGTTGATGTAAGAGAGGAAACGTCTCCCCGGCAGACACCGCCCTGACCACAGAACAGGCCGTCAAGGCTGCAATGGTGAGGATGACTGGGGCCAGAAGAACCCGCCTTGTTGTGGAAAGCCTTGAGGTGAAAGCGCAGCATTTCACTATTACAAGATTATCACAGCTGCACTACTCTTTGTTAAACAAAAGTCCTGATGCTCTCCCGTACCCAATTTAAGTTTAGTAACTTGAAGAAACTGTTGGTTGTTGGCCTCATTGAACATTAAATATTGTCTGAGCCTTCTACAAAGAACTGGAGGTTTTCCTCACATAGTCATATTAAACTTTCTTATTAAAGTTTTGTTGAATTTATATTATTCATTCTTGACTTTCCTTGTAATCTGTGCTTTGTCCCTACTGCTGCAGCCTGAAAGTGAGACAGCATACAGTATAACGTGACCTGACCCAGTCTCGACTCTCGACTGCTTTCATTGTCAGGTCACACTGCTATTGAGTACGAGGGCAAAAGAACAACCGGTCACTCACGCCTGATTTTAGATTAAACATTTTCCATTTGTTACTGACCATGTTGTTTATTTTGGGTTGATTATGTTCAATTTGAGCAGAAAACAAAAAAAGAAAATACTTTGAAGTTAAACAGAAGTACTTGAGTAAACTTGCTCTAATTATTACCAGACCTTCCAGGGAGTGAGTGTACTGCAGGCCTGCACGCCGACTCTGGGAGCATCGAAGGCCACGAGGAAGTGTTGCTGCCAGGTTGCAGAAAAAAAAGACATTTCCTGAAGAATCTCGTTTTTTACACTGGGGTCTTTTCCAGATGTGTATTTTACTCTGCTGTAAAGTTTGCTCTAAACAGTAAAGCTAAAAAAGAAGTCATGAGAGGATGTGTTGTCGTCTGTTATTTTCCAAAGGGACATTTAACACGAATCGTGGTTCAAATATAATATCAGATGTTGAATACAGATAAAAAAAATGGGTGTTAGTGATTTTTACTGATTGTGGTACAAATAAAGCTCTGCATTTTTAGTGGTCAACACAAGATTATCATTATATATATATAATACACAAACACACATATATAAATATATATATATATTGTGGCAAGCGGCTGGGGGTGGTACCCAGCCGGGACGCCTGGAAGGACCGGAGGAGGGATTTCGCCTCCTCCAGACCATGAGGGAGTGACCGCCCTGGTGGCTTTGCAGACCACGGGAACAGAGCTTAGAAGCTCAACCCTATAGGGGCCCGTGGTCACCGCCAGGGGGCGTCCCAATGCCTGAGGAGCCCTGGCCCTCAGCACTTCCGCCACACCCAGAAGTGCTGAGGGGAAGAAGACCAGGGACACCCGGAGTGCTTCCGGGTGCGCAACCGGTACTTCCGCCACACCAGGAAGGGCAGACGGAAGCTAATCGGGAGGCACCTGGAGCACGTCCGGGTGTGTATAAAAGGGGCCACCTCCCTCCATTCGATGGCTTGAGTCGGGAGTGTAGAAGACAAAGTCTTGATGGAGAGGAGTGGAGGCGGACCTGAAGAGGCAAAGGCATTGTGAGGCCTGGACTTTGGGGGAGTTTTGGGGTTGTGTGTGTGTCATCTTATGTAAATAATGTACAATAAACGTGTGTTGGGTGAACTATCGGTGTCCGCCTGTCTGTGTCTGGGCCATGTTCCACAACATATATATATATATATATATATATATATGTATATATATATATATATATATATACTGCGGTGGGTTGGCACCCTGCCCGGGATTGGTTCCTGCCTTGTGCCCTGTGTTGGCTAGGATTGGCTCCAGCAGACCCCCGTGACCCTGTGTTCAGATTCAGCGGGTTGGACGATGGATGGATGGATATATATATATATATACACTGTGTAGATAAATATATCTGTACTGTATATATATAAAATCCAACATCTGTTTGTCTGTATATCTGTCCACTTTTCACAAGAGAACTACTTAACGGGTTTAGATCAGGTTTTTTTTCTATAATTTGCTTGAACATTCCGATTGATTTTGCAACTTCTCTCATCACGCTAAGTATCATAGTTCCCTTGTGGCACCAAGTTATTCGCGCGAATCCGACAGAGAGGCTGTGGGCTGAGGGGAGGGAGAGGCTGGACTTCAGGAATGGGGAGCCGGGCAGGGCCTTCCTCACTCACACGCCAGCTCTCTGTTCGAGTCGCTCTACCTCTCGCCACATGCTGGAGAGCACCTCACCTCCGTTTAGCTAGCGATACCTATTTGTTCACCAGACATTATCATCTAGAGATTGTTAAGGAGTAACATTGCATGTTTTTGAGGGTAGCTGCTGATTGTCAGAGATATCACAGCCATGTCCTTTTCTCCCATCAGAGCTGATCATGATCAGATACAGTGACATTTGATGTTGGACTGTACCTACCTTCTGCTTGGCCAGAGATACCGTTCCAACATTTTACATTTTTGGCAAAGAGATCACAGCTACATTCTTGCCCCTGATAGCAAAGCCAAAAATATTGTATGTCAAGAGGTTCTTGGATATGAAAGCTATCGATATAAGTTCTCCTCAATACAAATTATACAAATATATATATATATATATATATATATATATATATATATATATATATATATATATATATATATATATATATATATATATATGTATATATACATTCTATGAGAGGGCGGCACGGTGGCGCAGTGGGTAGTGCTGCTGCCTCGCAGTTGGGAGATCTGGGGACCTGGGTTCGCTTCCCGGGTCCTCCCTGCGTGGAGTTTGCATGTTCTCTCCGTGTCTGCGTGGGTTTCCTCCGAGCGCTCCGGTTTCCTCCCACAGTCCAAAGACATGCAGGTTAGGTAGATTGGCGATTCTAAATTGTCCCTAGTGTGTGCTTGGTGTGTGGGTGTGTTTGTGTGTGTCCTGCAGTGGGTTGGCACCCTGCCCAGGATTGGTTCCCTGCCTTGTGCCCTTTGTTGGTTGGGATTGGCTCCAGCAGACCCCCGTGACCCTGTGTTCGGATTCAGCGGGTTGGAAAATGGATGGATGGATGGATACATTCTATGATCTGCTTCTTGCAACTGAGAGGGCCCGTGGTGGATGTTTGCTGATTGGCAGACCAACCACATGCATTACCTGGTTGGTAACCACCCATACAATCAGATTTTGTTTCAGACTATGAATGCTATGAATATATATATATATATATATATATATATATATATATATATATATATATATATATATGTATAAATCTATATATAAATGTATCTATATGTTGTCACAAAATTGGACAGGAGACATAAAAAATGTTGGGGCAGCCATCCATATATTATGCCCTTGCTTCAAAAAGGGTTGGATTTTGTAGAGCTGTGTCTGGTTCAAAGTCCAAATAATAACTGATGACATGTGGCAAAGATGGCGGCTTTAAATGTCTGGACAGGAAGTGACGTCATCACTGGCGCCAGAAGTGACATCATCACAGGCGCTGGAACCAGAAGTGAAGTCGCCTGGGCAGGAAGTGACATCATCATGGGCACCGAAACCCTGTGGAATTTCCTGTGAATGATGGTCTGCAGAGGATTGAGAGAAAAAGTGCACCTCGCCACCCCCTGGTCAGACGTGGAATTGTCACTATTCGAGCCCTTTAGCTACCTCCCATGTGCTTGTGTGTGACAATATATATATATATTATTACTATATTATACTACTAGGGGGCTGTGCGGATGGAACAGCTGCTGGCTTGCTGCTAGCTGGTACCAAGCTGCGTGATCTGCATGTTGCACTGTGTGTTGATCATTTAAAAACCTGTACAGCAGCTGTCCTTTTGTCTCACTTCCTTGTCTCGTGGGATGTTAAAGTGTCTCTGAAAAATTGTTTGTAAGTAGGGTGTGACTTTAAAGTGTCTCTCCAAGATGATCGTGTCTTCCATCCATCCATTTTCCAACCCGCTGAATCCGAACACAGGGTCACGGGGGTCTGCTGGAGCCAATCCCAGCCAACACAGGGCACAAGGCAGGAACCAATCCCGGGCAGGGTGCCAACCCACCGCAGTGATCATGTCTTGAACCAAGATTTTTTATATAATAGATAGATATTACATATATTTGTAGGTAGACATCCACAAAGGGAGAAAATGACTCACATACTTTAAAAAGTTTTTTATTCCTAAGCTTTCAACAACCTATCAGGTATCATCATCAGAGGAAATGATTAGACATACAGGAATCAAAGGCAGTATATAGCAAGTGAAAAGTGATGGGGGGATTGTAAGGGGGAGGTTAATAAGGTGGGGTTCGGAAGGTGTTGGTCACAAAGTCTTTTTTACTATTTGGATGTTCTTCTTTTTAAGCCTGCATACTGTATATCTGTTAATGGTGTTTTCATTAGAGAGCCAGGATTCTGCCAGCTCTCTGGCATTCTTGGTACTGGCCCTGAATTTTATTTTCATAGTGCCCCAGTTAAACATGTGTCCGGTTAAACTTGCATGTGTGTAAAACAGAGACAGTGGGTCTTTCCTTCTGACGGCAGTCTTTTATTCTGGCCTGGCTTGGTGCACTGGGTTGGCGTCACAGTCTGGGCACTATCTATGCCATGCCTGCCTGTTGTGTCTATGTGGGAATTCTTTCAGATACTCAAACACATCAATGTTAGGTTATGGTCAACTCTTAAATGGGGGGGAGTGCGGCATTAATGTGCCTTTCAGTGGTGCGGAGCCCTGTCCATGTATGGCTAGGGTTTGATAATGAACAGGCTTTTTTTATTTCCATTTAAATGTTGGTTAACTGCTTCCATACATATTGAACTATTCCATTCACTTTGGCATGGTACATTATATCTTGCGAAATTATGCAAATGTTGTCAGGCGGATGCTAATCTGTCCCACAGGAATACTGATGCTAACAATTTATTACCATGCTGCTAGACAGATCAGATCAGATCAGTCCTTCTTGACTCTTCCTGTAGTTTGCTCTGCAACATTTCCTGGCTTATTTATTTACATTCTTCTGTTTGTATTTAAACTTCCAGTTATCCCATCTGCACGTGCTCATTCAGTAACAGCACATCTCACATCAGCTCTCTTCTTAGGACTGAGTTATGCCAAAGTCACCTATCAACCATATTGTCCATGTTAATGTTAAAACATGGAAGAGAGAAAGGAAGGAAGGTGATTTCCTAATTAACAACTAAAGGATACAATACAAGAAGATATGATTTTATAAGGAAAAGTAATTCAACATTATAGCCAAAAAATAGTTAAATGGATGAAGACCATAATGAACTTGCTGTTGTTATTCATTAGAAGGGGAAGGTGTGGTAAGCTACAATGACAAATCTTGCAGTGTGGTGGATCATGTGAAAGACTGTAGGTTTCTGTCTTGTTCTTATGTAATGAATCCACAAGGAGCTGTAAATACCATGGGCAGTGTTACACAAGCGTCTTCTGGGGTGAGGACAATGGCACTGGAGAGGTGGGTAGCACAGATGTTGACTCTCTCTCTCTTCTTTTTCCATGATGTCATTTCTTCCTCCACCTTGGCAGTCCCGTCCCTTCTGCCTCACTTAGTATTTAGGATGACCAAGATGAGCAGAAATCAGCAGTCAGTATCAAACCCACATTTGAAGAGGACAGAGCTCTGCCTTCAGAAGCACTTGCCTATTGTTTAGGATTATAGGCCGTATCTGTCCCAACTTTGTTTCTTTTTTCATTTAACTTTTGCAGAATTTGATTGATTGTGAAGATGAAATGGAGGTTCTCAACTCTTTATCACGTTCCCATTGTCTCTTTACAACAGCATGGTAGTGTGACTTGCAGATCCGAGGATCAGTCGGTCATTGCTCATGAAAAGTTTGTTTGATTGTTCCTGGCCTGGTCTGTTGGTCGATTTCAGGGCACACACCCTTACTCTGGCTTATGGAGTCAATACAAAGCCACCAACTGGCTGAACTGCTCCTAGGTGCTGGGATTTTGAATCTGAAGATATATGACATGGATGTGGAAGAAAGACACACCAGACAAACACAGGAAGAACATTCAAACTCCACACAATTATTGAATGAACTGAGATTCTCACTAAGTATTCTGGAGCAGCCAGGCAGCAACATCAAACACTGCATCACCCTTCTGCCCTTTAGCATGGCATGTTCACACAAAACCATCAAAAATGTCCTTTATCTGGACAAACTCCAAATGCAGAAGATCAGTAAATGATAAAGGTGACATTTTTGTATCAAGTGGGCAATTTATACACCTGGAATGAGGGAAAGTGTTTTTCTCAAAGCAGTGAAACTGTACGTGTTTTTTAGCCCACTAGACTGAAAGCACATTAAACCTTCATTTGATGAAGTAACTACAAATGAGTACCACACATTAAGAGATCTTTTGCAGGGCAACATCAAAGTTTGTGGATAGGGACACGGCTGAGTGTGCGACAGATCCTTATTTGATAAATCGTCTGCCATAAAGTTGAAGGTTCACTATTACTACACAGTTAGGCAAAAAGACATTCTCAGGCAATTTTTATACAAATCAAATGAAACAATTTAGTAAAAACTTTACTAGACATATAAAAAGAGAGGGGACATAATTCAAAGTTTATTTCTGTTTAACACCACAGTACAAAGGCTGCCTGCAGGGCATATCCCATCCTTCACAGATCCAACCTAAACGTTTTATAGGGAACTGATAAATGTAAGACATGTAAGACACTCAACTGAGTTCAACCTCACATTACTACGGCACAATACCCTAAAAACACACCAAGAGGCGTTAATGTTCACTCCTTCTCCTTTCAGCTGTTAAGCATTTACCTTTCTGACACTTGAAGAATTGCACAGCATGAGGCCTTCCAAGCTCAGATCCCAGCGTCCAAGGACAGCTGTCACCTACAGTGCCAGTATTTCAATATTTAATTAAATCTAGAGGTTAAATTACCACTGACTTTCATTTACTGCACTTTATGTCTGATTCACTGGCTCAGTATCAGAGAGTCTACTAAAACACAAGCGCACACACAAAAAATGGCTCTTCTTCAAAAAAGTCTGCAGAGCATTTCAAGGGCTCTTCACACTAATGGCACTAATGGGGGTCACATCCCCAGTCCAAAAACAAAATTATTTAATTGTATACCTCTACATTTCTATAGATAGATAGATATATAGTAATCTTAGTATAGTAGGCAGGATAAGATAGATAGATAGATAGATAGATAGATAGATAGATAGATAGATAGATAGATAGATAGATAGATAGATAGATAGATAGATAGATAGAGATAGATAGATAGATAGATAGATATTAGGCGCTTTATTGGCACCGACCCGACACAGACTGAAACCAGAGGCACGGGTAATATAAACTAAAGAATTTAATTCTTCAGCCGTGGGACACATCTTCCCCATGCCCCACTGGCCCTACACAGTCCCCAAAACACAAATAAAGCACCCAAAACATACTCTTCTTTTTCTCCACTCCTCCCAGGGCAGCTTTGTCCTCCTCCTCCTGACTCTGGAGCCCTGAGTAGTGGCTGCAGGCTCCCTTTATAGCCCTTCTGGAAGTGCTTCAGGTGGTAATTAACCTTAATTAGGCTGCACTTCTGGGTGTGGTTGCATTGATGCCCACACAGACTCAGGAAGCCCAACCAGGATAAGCTATGGTGTTCCATGATACTGGCCCCGATGCAACCCAGGGGGGCTGCCACCAAGTGTTCCAGGAGACGGAGAATGCATCCCATGGCTGCTCCCCCGGATCCAGTGTTGAAGGGGCGTCCCAGCCGGGCATGGGTCCTGGCCGTCTGCCACAATAGATAGATAGATAGATAGATAGATAGATAGATAGATAGATAGATAGATAGAAAAGCCTCTATATGTACTCTATATATATATATATATACAGTATATATATATAAAATCCTAAGCCTAAAAGTGCAATGATTTCATGTGATGTTTTTATGTCACTTTTTTGTCATGCTTTAAATCGGGCTTATTTTAAAACCTACATAAATATGTTTGGTATCATTCTTTTCAGAATTTATCGAAATTTAATGTGATGTTGTTAGATTTTCAGATTCTTATTCCTTTTTTAAATTATAAACTAAAAAATTTCAAGAACTCATGTCCCGACAGACGAGACTTTGTGCCAAGAGATTTAACCAGGCCCGGAAATAAAAGACAAAGAGTAGGACAGCTGCTGTATAGGCTTTTAAATGTTTGAAGCGCCGCGTGAGATTCAGATCACATGGCACGGCAGCAGCAGCAAGCCAGCAGCTGATTGTAAAAAAAAAAAACTGTATTTGTTTCCAATTGTATCACCGTTTAAGAGGGGGTTTTGGAGGAGCGACTGTGTCTCCTTGGGGTGCGTTCAGCCCCCCTCTTCACAACATGAGTGGCAGAGATGCAAAGTGGCTGGTGTGTAGCGCAGGCTGGGGGGGTTGGCGAGCAAAGCGAGCAGGGGGCGAACCCCCTAGTACTATAGATAGATAGATAGATAGATAGATAGATAGATAGATAGATAGATAGATAGATAGATAGATAGCAGTCAGAGTGAGGCATTGTAAAGATGTAATGCTGTTGGTATAAAGGACCCCCAGCAGTGTTTCTGATGAATAGTTCATAGGCTAAAAGCACTCCGTATTAATGGCTGTCAGTTCACCCTCTCCTAAACTACTAACTGTGGCATGTCAAGAGTGTGTCCCACAACTGAGCCATAACTGTTCCAACATCCAGTAACTGTTGGCCTTTAAGCACATAGAGCATATAAAGTCTGACAAATCAGTCCATTAAGCTTGTTTGGTTTACTAATAGTCACATTGTCTCCAAATTTCATCCTACATATTTTGCAAAATGTCATTTGTAATAGTTGACAGATTGAAGAACGAAAATTGTGTTAATTGTGCTTTTTATGCATTTTCCCAGCACTGAAAATTTTATTGACAGTATTTCCTCTCTCAAAAGCTTCTTGATTGAGCATACCCCAGTCATTTATTAAAGGCTTTTCTGAAAGTGGTTTATTTAACAGTAGTTTAGCAAAAATACATATGTCTGGGGCACTGTAAGCAGTATATGAATGGATATCTGACATCAGGATTAGGCCAAATGAGTAAAATAAGATTGTTTAAGGAACATTTTGATATTTGCCACTGTTTGTTCAGCTTTGGTCCCAAATTGTAAAACCTATTGTGTCAGGAACATTGTCACCCCCTTTTTCCATAATAAACATGACATTAACAGTTTTTCTCAATCATTGCTGGAAGCAACATCGACAAATAAGAGAAAAAATATTTTGGGTGTAGCATGTTTTTTAATGACTGATTAGAGGTTAATATGATGTTGCCAAAGAGGCAGGTGGAAAATTATGTAGGAGGATGAGGAATATTTAAGCTGGAATGTGCTGACATAGAAGAGATAAGAAGAGGAAGTTTAAGAACTATTACTGGCCACATGCTGCAGATTATGGTTCAAAAGACCTGACACTGCCTGACAATCTGATAACATACACACTACCACTCAGAAGCTTTGTAACACCTCATTTTTTCCACTTTTTCTTCCAAATTAATTAGTTAAAATGCAATGAATGCCCTAAAGTGGTAAAAAGGTAAGCAGTAAACTGCCAGAGGTTTGAATTTAAAGTTTAAGTTAGCAAAAACTGAAAAAAGGACACATCAGAATATTATAAATAGTTATTCTACTGGGAGCAACTAATAGGTTACAACCTACAGATGTTCTGCAGCAATTAAAGTAAATTAAGCCTTGCAAGTTGACGCAAACAATTTGCACAGGTGTCCCAATTTCTGTCAATTAATTAAAAACCCTCTGTGTGTCTTAAAGTAGAGTTGGAGCAGACTGTGTTATTATACTCTCTGAAGTCCTACTTGGACAGTGTTCCAGTAATAAAGTGTATCAAATAGCAAAAATAATGGAAAGAAAACAGCAATTAAAAAATGAAATGAGACAGAGCAGTATTACCCTTAGTAAGTGTAGGCCTTTAGAGAAACTGCAAAAAAAAAAAATCAAAGTGTCGGTGAGGACATCCGTGTCCAAAGGCAACTGGCAACTGGAAGAAACTGACAGGAGGAAATCTGTCAGAGTCGAAGTCACAAGCCAATCAGAAGACAAGTTTCTGAGGGTCACCAGGCCCCTCACAGCACAACAGCTTCTGACACAAAGTCTGTCTCTGCTACTTACACTTTTTTACTAGTGATGGAAAAATGAAGCCTCATGAAGCTTTGAGGCTTTCTTTCTATTTGTGCGGAGAAAGATTTGAAGCTTTAAAGCCTCAGCCCCAGTGTGAACAGCAACATCTGGTGATCAACTGAGGTCAAGGCAAGCTCTCAAGAGCACAAGTGAAGCAGCTCTCACTGTTTCAGTCTCATGTCACCAATAAAAGGTCAGAAACGTCTGTGTTCATTTTATTTTGCAATGGTGCTTGTCCATTTATACAATTAAACTTTTGAACGTCGTTTTCCGCTGTTAGTCGCCATCTGTCACCACCGCTTTCCAAAGCTCTCTCTCCTCACAACCCAACATTGCTGAATGAGAATGATGCATTTTATATAGGCTACCAGTTCATTTAGTGCCAAAGCTGTGAAACCGATGAAGCACGATCAAACCAATAAGGCTCACTGTGAAGCACTTATGACGTTCAATGCTTCAAACATCACGGGTCACATGACAGCGGTGTTTTGACACAAGCTCTGACACAGTGATTCGACTCACTACGCTTCAGACTGACTTACACAAGCTTCGACATTTCGGTATCATTTTCCCATCTCTACTTTTTACGCAATCCTGACTCCAAGTCCTGGACCATTCAGTAGTTTGGGTTCGTGATCTATTAATGTCTGCTGCTATTGATTGGGACCTGATTTTTAAGAACATCACCTTTGCTTCTAGAAATTCTATTCATTAGCACAGCAATTTGTGTACTGTCCATATTTCATTCTCTGTGAACTTTTTGCTGATCCCCTTTGCAGCTTGTACATTTCTGCACCCACGATAAACAGTTGAGCTTTTCCTGATAAACTGAGGGTCTGTATACCCTCCCATCATTCTCATGGTAGAAATAAAATCAAAAACAGTACCAGAGAAATGAAACTCGACTGAAGGTCACCAGCTTAATGAGTTCTCAAAGCATTTCTTATGAACAGCACCGATAATTATATAGTGCAGTGCATTGTGTTCGGCATTTATTCAACTCATTTATCCCTATTGTGTAAATTAAATTGAAATCAGAAGTTTCCAAGTGTTACACAACATGAAGTGATGTGCGTAATGGAACAAGATGAAAGCTGTAAACATTTGCAGCAACTCTCATGTTGGATAGTTGTAATAGTAAACAGCTGCCTGAAGGAACTGCAAAACGCATCATGTAATGGTGTGTCAGTAATGACCTCAGCAGTAAAATGTCATTGTATTTTCAAAATGGAAGGAAATATCCCAAATTTAAACAAAAAACAATTTCCTCACAATATAGATACATAATACAGAGTAAAAGACAATAAACTAATGGCAAACTAGAAGAATGAAGAGGAACACAAAGAAATGAGCTAAATAACCATAGACCACAAACACCAAATCATTTTCAATCAATCCCACCTAGAGGTAGTTCATTATAAATCAATAACTGTGTTTTTCATAGCGCTTGTCATATTGGACATTATTACAAATAATATACCTGATGATGTACCTAAGAGTATTAATAGATACAGCCATCTTTAATCCCCTGTGGACAGGTGGAAGGAACACAAGATGTTTGCATGAAGTATTGAGGTGCCAGCTGGGCTACTCCTTTTAATTGCAGTAGCAAACAGCAAACAAAATAAGCGACAGCGCAAACATTAATATAAATAGCCTTTTCCGCTCTGTCTAAAGTGACTTTTATGAGCAGGTCACAGATATCTGAGCTCCATCCTCAATGCAGTCCACATCCAAGAATGACACCGACATTCAGGAGCCTGAATAGGCAAGGTTAGCTACCCTCAAGAGATGTCTTCTCTCTGCTGTGGATGAGTAGAAAGACGACGTTGTTAGCCACAGTGCCCCCTCTCACCCCAGTGGGGTTTTGCATACTTTGGATAAGCCCTTGAGATGTCCCTCTGATGCACATGTGTGACACCCCTAAATCTATTTCAGGGTTATGGTGCAGCTGAAGCCTATCCTGGCAGTTTCAGAGAAAAGGCTGCCTGCTGGCATATGATTTTGATTTTGTTTTCTTTATTTTAGGTGGTCATCAGGTGTGTTTCCTGATGTTGCCTGGGTTTTATTTAAAACCTTTATTGGTAATTTTACCTTATGCTTGACTGAGCAAGCGACATACAGCTGCCTGTCAGAGAAGCAGTTTGACCGGAGATGTCTGGCTGTAAAACTCAAAGGTAAGTGAAGAGGTAATCTGACACTGGATTCTCCTTTACCACATCCTGTTAAGATGGTGTCCACTCCTTATAACTCAAGCTTTGAAGTGAAAAAGCCATAAAAATCCTACTGGACACCTACAAGTGAGGCATTTCTGTAGGCGCAAATGATTGTCACTTGATATTGCATCTTGTGTCAGAAGGGATGAGCAGAGTGCGGTCAAGGCTGGTGGCCTCACTGTGCCAATTACCCCAGTGACAGCAGCAGTCAGCTGACAGATGCTTACCAGAGGGGTTGGTTCATTGTAAGGAAATCACAGCCCAACCTCAGTCAGAATATTATACTTGAGCGCATTCGGGCATCCTATTCAGCAGAAAGAGTGTTGAATATGCAATGCTATAATTTCTCAGTGTGTCACATGCCGATTATGAATGTATAGTGCTTTGGGTGAAAGGCTTTTAGCTTTCTTTTTTGCAGAATTGTACCATTAGCATTACAGGGGACAAAACCTGTCTGGCAGCATTGGGCGTAAGGCAGAAAAAAGCTGCTGGACAAGGTTGCAGTTCATTGCTGTGTTTAGAGTTGACAATAAAATTCATTTGCAGATCTGTGAGAAAAACATTATATACTTACAGAAAAATCCCCTCAAATATGGAAAGAACCGGTCATTTCTAGCTAAGGAATAGCTAATAATAAAATTATTAGAGCAGAATCTGAATAAGACCAGGAGATGAGCAGAGTGAGCTAATGAAGATGAAGGTCATCATATGTCTCATGATGGACTCTAAACTAAAATGAAAATGGTGTCATTTGTAGATGACTTGTTCTTGTCTATTTTGCACTTGCATGTTTAAATTGTATCTTAAATTGGTTTCAGTCTTACTTGACAGGTAGAAAATTCTTTGTTAGTTGTGGTGATTGTACTTCAAAGACACATGATATTCTATATGGTGTTCCACAAGGGTCTCTCCTGGGTCCACAGCTCTTTTCAATCTCCATGCTTCCATGAGGTCAGATTATCTCAAGGCATAACATGAGCTACCATAGCTATGCTGACAACACACAACTGTATTTATCAATAACGCCTGATGACCCCAACTCTCTTGGTTCACTGACCCAATGTCTTACTTGTGTTTCTGAATGGATGTGTAGGAATTTTCTCAAACTTAATAAGGAGAAATCGGAAATCTTAGTGATTGGCAAAAATTGATATAATGAGGGCATTAGAAATAAACTTGATCCATTAGGCTTAAAAATCAAGACAGAGTTAAAGTATTTAGGGGTCATTATGGACACTGACCTAAATTTTAAATCACATATTAATCAGATTACTAGGACAGTATTTTTTCACTTAAGAAATATAACAAAAGTTAGATCCCTTATAATTCTGCAAAATCCTGAGAAATTAGTTCACACTTTTGTTTTTAGTCGACTAGATTACTGTAACGCACTCCTCTCAGGACTACCCAAAAAAGATATCAAGTGACTGCAACAAGTGCAGAATGGAGCTGCTAGAATCTTAACTAGGAAAAGAAAATCCAAGCACATCTCTCCAGTTTTTATGTCACTACACTGGTTACCCGAGTTATTTAGAATTGACTTTAAAATACTGTTTATGGTTTAGAAAGCCTTACATAATCCATCCTATATTTGCCTTTCACCTTACACTCCAAATCATAACCATAGATCTTCAAATGAGTGTCTGCTTATAATTCCAAGAGCTAAACTTAAAAGAAGTGGTGAGGCGGCCTTCTGCTGTTGTGCACCTAAAATCTGGAATAGCTTACTGATAGAAATTCACCAGGCTAATACAATGGAGCACTTTAGTAAACTGCTAAAAACTCATTATATTAACATTTCTCAGAGCTTCATTTTAGTGTAACCCTGATATTCTGTATATGCATTTAATTATCTTTTTTTCTTTTCTCTGCTGTTCTCTTTCCAGTTTTCTGTGGTGGCGATCTGCGTCATCACCACCTGATCAAAGCACTGTGACGTCCCTACATTGATGGGTTGAAGACCAGAGGTCCACCATCATCGTCTAATTCTTCCACATGAAGCCTGAAAACCATGCTGACTGATTGAGATCATTTATGTTAGGTAGAATGCCTAGAAGGGGCTGGCCAGGTGGTCTCGTGGCTTCGGAACCCCTGCAGATTTTGTTTTCTTCTCCAGTCCTTTATTAATTTCTTATTTTTCTCAGTTTCTTCAGTCCCGCTTTATACTTTGACCTAGAAATGTTGTTTATCTGTGGTGTCATGCCTGTTTTGTTTTTTCCATTAAATGAAACAACCCTCACAGAGAACATTTTAGTGAGAGGCTGGGATTGTTACTTGAAGGTTCCTGGCAGACTGAAAGTAAGATGGAAGCAGGAGTCAGTAAACAAATACATCAAACACAAACATATACATTTTTTTGTCATCAAACAAACTCTTAACCACTACATTTTTCCAAGGTCTAAATGCTGGAAAATTCCTTCTGCTTTTGAAATTTTTATTTGTGACAAAATCTTTCCTTTATAGTAAACAAAGCGCAGGCAAGCTTCCAACATGATGCTGTCTCTTAAGCTTTTAAAATATCATGCAAAATTACACAGAATTCTACTTTAAGGTTGCCACAAGAAAGAGAGGCTGGTGATGTCATCAACACGTGACGTTCAATACGCAAATGTAAACAAAACAACGGTAAAAACTTATTTTTGTCCTGTAAATGCCTGACAGTCAGGAGACGTTCAGCCAGCTGTCATGACTGGGTTTCATACTATTATTTAGTCTACTTCTGTACTTTTATTGGGGGTTATTGAGGGTGATGATTCTGTTTCTTTTATTATTTGCTTGAATTTTGTAATGATTCAGATGTCGTGTTTTGTTTTACAACATCTTGGATGCCATTTTACATCCTTATTATGTAATCTGTCATTAGGTCCACTTTCCTGTGGTCTACTGGTATGGCCTCTGGTCAAGATGATAGATGTATGAGCCCAACCTTGCACAATTCTGTTAAAAAAACATTTAAACAACAGCTTTCTAACTTCCGAACAATAAAAAGTAATTCTTCCTAACCTTCTAGATGCAACTTTTTGGCTATTTTGAAAGAATACCAAAGAGAGAAAAAATATACTGATGGAGAATAAGGTGCAGCAAATTCTTGATTTTTTTGTTGTTTCCAATTCAGCTAACATTAAGAACAAAGAGGGCTGCAATTTGTCAGAACAAAATATGTTTCAAATAATGTTCTGAGTATGAAAAACATTTACTATATATACTCACGTATAAGTCAGGTCTTGAAACCCGAAAAATCGATCATAAAATCAAACCCGGACTTATACGCCCGTTAAAAAATATAACACTTAATTTTTTTTTGACATCTTCTTGCCTCCTCCAATCTCACATCAGTTTCTCAGACACATCGAATTTTGTTGCAGCATCGCAGTTACCAATTTCTTTCGCTACTTCAACAACGTTTAATTTAAAACCTGCTTCATATTTTCTTCTGATCGAACACTCCATCGTAGATAAGGGATGCTCTTACGATAAAGGTGTATGAGGGCGTGAGATACAAACAACACAAATCAGTGCAAACGTCGCTTCAGAATAGTTCGGGTATTACTGTGTGGTCACGTAGGCACAATACATAAAAAAGGCTGTGTGCTCTCTCAGGTGGGTGTTAGCATATCATAATCTCTTGGACCAATAATGTGAGTTTTCCGCATTCGACTTATACGACCGACATTATAAAATACCAGAAATTATACTATAAAAGCAAGTCCCGACTTATCTGTGAGTATATATGGTAAGCCACGAAACAAACAACTTATTTTTAAAAATTAACAATTTTTTTCAAAACACTGTTTATCACTAAATATTTCGCAGAAACAGCTTCAATTTCAGAAATGGTTTTAGCACCCATAAATCTTTTTTTTTTTTGCACTGGAGGATTTTACACTGGAAGCCAGTGTTATTTGTAATGCACTCAATTTCTCCACCATCCCACTTTTAAACATTTATGAAAGTCTATTTCTTTACAGCATTGCCACATCCATTCAAAAGTAGGCATTTTGAAGCACAGTTTTCCGTTTTTAGTTTGCTTTTGCTCTGACATAACACTATTAAAACTTTAAAATTATAGTCACTAGATCTTTACGCTCTGATTTCTATCTTAATTCATGCAAAACTGGACAAACTTCCCCTCTTGGTTGTGCTGAGTTATTAAAGTGGTCATTAATCATGTCAATGGCTTCCTGTTCTTGTGTGTATTTTGGGACTTTCCCAGTTTAAATTTGGGCAAAGAAAATCATCCACATTTCCATCTAAGCTTGTTTTTCGATGTTATAAGATCACCTATTAATACTGCTGTGAGAGAGTAATCAGCATGTTCAGTGTCATGCTTCTATCCACACAGCATTCTCTTTTTTAAATTTTTGGATAACAACGCCTCACAGTTCTATATTTTAAACTTGAGACAATCTTTTGATATGTCCACGTCTTCATTTCCTGTTTCACCCAATAAATGTGATACAAAAAAGCAGTAAGCAGAAATAAAAAAAAAACTGGAATGTAAGATCTTAAAACATACTGAGGCTTTGAAAAATAAGAACTTTATCCACAAAAGGTTGTCATGACCTGTGCAATCGCTACGCAGATTGGGCAGCAAGCCTTTTTGCCATAGAAAACTAGAACAACATTACCCAGTGAGCTAGAAATGTGACACTGGAAAAACCTTCATGAATGGGCATTCCGCTTAGTTCATAGTTGACAAAAGCAAAGCATATGACATAATTTACTTAGATTTATCAAAAAAAAAACCTTTGATATGGCCTCACACCGAAGATTAATTCTAAAACAAGAAGCTGTAGAGATCAGAGTTGGCCTACACAACTAGATCTCAATTTGTTTAACCAGCAGGAGACAAAGAGTACCGATAAGGGCAGAATGCTCCATGTGGAGCAAGGTCAGCAGCGGAGTCCCTCAAGGATCTGGCCGTGGTCTGTTATTTTTTCTGATATTTATTAATAATGACATGGTATAGTTGTTAAATTTGTGAAATTCTCAGAGGATACTAAAATTAGAGCAATATCAGTTTCTGAGGAGATAGCAAAACAATTCAGAAAGATTTGGACAAGCTTCACAACTGGGAGAACACTGCAGTTTAATGTAAAAAAAGAGCATAGACAAAAGGAACGTCAATTATAAATGCAAGATGGGAGATATTGTCATACAGGAAGCAACCTCTTAAAAGGATTTAGGGGTTTATGTTGACATAACATTATCATCATCTAAGTAATGTGCAGGAGCAATTATAAAGGCAAATAAAATGTTAGATTATATCATAAGAACTGTTGAATTAAAATCAAATTACGTTATGCTTAGACAATATAACAACAACAACAACATTTATTTATATAGTATATTTTCATACAAATAATGTAGCTCAAAGTACAAATATAATGCACTATTGAGATTGTATCTGGAGTACTGTGTGCAGTTCTGGTCACCATGCTACAGGAAAGACATAGCAGCACTTGAAGCTGTTCAGATGATAGCAGTCAAGGAGCATCAAAGAACTGAAGGACATGTCATATTCTGAAAGATTCAGAGAATTAAACCTCTTTAGTCTCAAGCAGAGGAGACTGGATGTGGGCCTAATCCAAGTTTTCAAAATCCTCAAAGACATTGATGAGGTACTGTAGATCTAGAAGAATCACATACTCAAGGACGCCACTGGACATACAAGGGAAGAACATTTGGGTTTGAAGCCAGGAAGCACTTCTTTACTCAAAGAATTGTGGGAATCAGGAACAAACTACCGAGCCATATAGGTGAAGAAGAAACAACTTGACAACTTTAAAGAATATTCTGGATGAGATATTGGGACAGTTTAGCTATTAGCTAAACAAACGGGCCTGATAGACTGAATGGTCTCCTCTCGTTTGTCACATTTTTTTATGTTCTTATAGATAGATAGATAGATAGATAGATAGATAGATAGATAGATAGATAGATAGATAGATAGATAGATAGATAGATAGATAGATAGATAGATAGATAGATAGATAGATAGATAGATAGATATTTATCCCCAACGAGATATTTGGCTTTTTACAGGAGCTCTATAAATAAATAAATGCATAAATAGGTAGATAAGTAAGTTAATAAATGTAATGTACAAGAATTATATAGAAACAATCTGTTAGAATGATCCATAAAGTTGGTTGTAGGTCCATTAAGGTAATACTTCAAGTCTGTATTTGCTCATTGTAAATGACCGTTAGTCTCTTGATGCCAAATGCATTGTACAATGGTAGAAGTTACTTGGAAAAATGTCTTCCTAAAGCATGCCAAACACTGTAGTTCTCAGTTTGAGGCTATATTTTCTCAAATATTTTGTCAAGAAGGTGAATAACATGAGAAATTATTTCACGAATTCGTTAGTTGTCAGTAATGTTTGTTAAATCTAAAAGAATATTACTTCTAGAAATCTCTCCCCATTTCATTAAACAGTATAAAATCTATACTCTCTAGGAATGGGTAATGGATGTGAAAGTCGTGTTAGTTGTCTGTTATTATATTTAAATGTATGTCATGTAAAATTTCGTGGGGAGACATGTGTGTTCGGGCGGCACGGTGGCGCAGTGGGTAGCGCTGCTGCCTCGCAGTTGGGAGACCTGGGGACCTGGGTTCGCTTCCCGGGTCCTCCCTGCGTGGAGTTTGCATGTTCTCCCCGTGTCTGCGTGGGTTTCCTCCCACAGTCCAAAGACATGCAGGTTAGGTGGATTGGCGATTCTAAATTGGCCCTAGTGTGTGCTGGGTGTGTTTGTGTGTGTCCTGCGGTGGGTTGGCACCCTGCCCAGGACTGGTTCCTGCCTTGTGCCCTGTGTTGGCTGGGATTGGCTCCAGCAGACCCCTGTGACCCTGTAGTTAGGATATAGCGGGTTGGATAATGGATGGGTGGATGGACATGTGTGTTCAGTCACCAGTGCTGGTGCTGGCAATTTTGTGCCCTAGGCCAAGCTTATTAGTGTGCCAACCAAGTGTCCAGTCCCCCGCCTCCCTTATGATCTGTCTTCTTAATGGTGGCTCAAGCCCTGCCAGTCACAGATGGCCTTGAAATAAGGAAAACCAAAAATGACATCCCTGAATTAATTATCAATGCAGGTGCTCTTTGGTTTTTTTGTTTTTTATTTCACCTTATACAATTTCTTGTATTAGGAATTTGTTAGTTTTCGCATACCCCTTGGGGTCAGAGCGCAGGGTCAGCCATTGTACAGCGCCCCTGGAGCAATTGAAGGTTAAGGGTCTTGCTTAAGGGCCCAGCAGAGTAGGATCTCTTTTGGCAGTAACAGGGATTTGAACCGGCAACCTTCGGGATAACAGCACAGATCTTTAGCCTAAGAGCCACCATGTCAAGAGGTCATTGTCTATTCATTTGTAAATAGAATTTTGTGTGTTTGTATTTTTTGTGAAAAGACATAATTCTAGCTAGATTGGGTGGGCTGTGTTTCATTTATTTTAATGGATTAATGCAAATCATAATCACAATTCCATAACTTTAGTCTGATATATTTTTTCTTAAAGTGTGTAATTAACTAGTTTGCATTGAAATGTTCTAACTACAACTGATCATGATTGTTATTTTTGTCATTATTATTTGTGTAAGAGGATATGGTTGTCCTAAAGGTATTGCCATTAACAAAAACCTTTTAAAAACATGCCTCTAAAGTTCATGTTGCACCATTCTGTTACTTATCAGTTAGCCTTGTTATGATCTGTACAAGTTTCAGTTTGCTTTCACGTCTGTTTTATACACTATTTCTTGATCCCTTGGTATTGTGCTCCTGGTGTTTTTGTACTCCTCTTCCTCTTTATCTCATTGCTCGTGGACACGAGTACAAGGAACAGAAATGTCAGTGACTCTGTTAGATGTCACATCCATTACTGACTTCACTGATGAAGGTCTATTTCTAACGAATCAGAATTCTTTGTTTATTCAATGCCCAAATGTTTGTAACTCTTTAGAGAAATGTGTGTTTCGTGGGTCAGTGCATTCACATTTACAACCTGCTTTCCTTCAGATCCTTAAAATTCTCATTATTCTTTGTTACTTAGTATTGCCTAATCTCATTGAGCTTCATCATTTGTATGAAAATGTGCTATATAAGTAAATGTTGTTGCTGCTATTAACAGTTCTGTTTTTTGTAAAGTGACGATAAACATTGTGCTAACTTCTTGATGTGAACTTCAACTGCAATGCAAAAAAAATGAAATCTACTAAGAAAGTGAAAAGAATTTAATTTCAAGCCATTTAATTCTGCTTTCCTTATTTGAAGATTTTTTGAATTATTGAGCAATTTATATTGAAAATTATACACTGGTCAACAAGCATTTTGCTACTGGGATTCTTTCACCTGTACTTTAACAAATTTCACTTGCTGACTGCAAATCTGAAAACCATTTTCGTTCAGCACGTCCCGTTTTTTAGTTATGATGTTCCAGGTCTTGGACTAACTAGGGTGACTGGACAGTAAAGGCGATGCGTTTCAGAATTTAACAAATAAGTTTGGTCTTGAGAAAAGTTAAGCCAAAATTAAGGAAGGTGTTTCTGTTGGCCCTGAAATTCGTGAACTGATGCTTGACGATGAGTTCAAAAAGAAACTGAAGCCAACTGAATCAGCACCCTCATTCGTGCAGGTTGTCCAGAATTTTCTTGACAGTCACAGAGCAGAGAATAATGCTGAGCTTGTGGAGAATATGCTGAAAGTATATTAGCTTACGGGAGCCAGAATGTCACTGAAGACGCATTTTTTACATTCTCATCTCGACTTTTTTCCACCAAATCTAAGTGATGTCAGAGATGAATATGGGGAAAGTTTCATCAAAATATAAAGGTGATGGAAAACTGATATCGAGAAAAATTCACTCCAATCATGATGGGTGACTACTGTTGGTTCTTGCAAAGAGAGACGGATGTGCAGTACAAGCGCAACAGCGAGTGCCTCAGACATTTTTGGGCACACTGACCTCACTTTTATATTGAGGTAAATTGACATAAATATGCTTTAACGTGTCTCTGGTATCATCTTCTGGTTTGTTTTCAGAATAAACACATCAAAACAATTTTGGTGTGACATAGTCCAAACTCCAGATATCGTGTTGATATATTATATTGGGTCACAACAGCAATGATGTGTATTTCAAAAGCCTGACGTGCTAGCTTAATTCCGATTTCATATATGAAATGAGTGTAAAAAACTTAATAAAGATATTTTTTGTAGACCAGCGTTATTTAGCTCATTTTAAGAAATCTTGTCAAGTAAATTCTAAATAAAACCAAAACAACCCATGCTTCACTTTTTTTTGGAGTTTTTGCATGTATATTTTTTACAATGTGCTTTTCTGCATTTTGAGTTTCCCTTTACATGTTGGTGGAATATGTTTACATCCTTGGAGATTTTTTGTGTCAAACCTGTCTGGGTGTATGAGAAACATTGAGTTAGGACAGCAACTACATTATGACTTTAGCTTGTAGATAGGCCATTTACATTAAATTACTTTCCCTTACCTCACTTTGTTCCATGGGTACAGATTTATTTTTAGCTCCATTTTTGTGGATACAACCGGCCTCTCTGTTATATTTTCCACAAAGTCATATGTTGTCTGAGTTTGGTTGTTGAATCATCTTTGAAAAACAGAAATCACTACCATAAGTGGCTCCATGGAAATCAGAGGGATAGCTGGGAACTGAGTCGGGAGTTTAAAGTGACTAATCCTCTGAACCACCCGGCCTTCTCTGGTTATGAGAGCACAAGGCAGGCCCTATGGCACTGCTCATACAAAGGATCGGTGTGTGGTGAACGAGCGCGTGTCAGAATTCATCAGATCACCCATTTAGCCTGCAGACCCACCATTTAGAACTGTAGGGCTCAGATCGTAGCAGAAACCCCAGAAAAGTATGTTACTGACGCGTTCATTTTTATCTCCACCTTCTGTCTTCCACAAAATGAATTACAGAATTGGAGAATGTATCTGTATGGGCCTCCACGTGTTTACAGTTTTACAAATGAATGAACAAAAATTGAATGTCTTATTTGAATGATTCACTTCTGCAGGTCAGTTGTAAGGCAATTGTGTCCTTGTTAGGCAGTTGCTTCTCACTCTCTACCAGACTTTGTATTACATTTTCTCTAACATAAAGCACTGTCATATTTAAATAAAAAATAAAACTGAGTTTCAGTGCTTTGAAAATAAAATATTACTGTTATTGAGTAAAATTCCAGACTACTCTTGCAAGGCACTTTTGCTGCTCTGTACACCCGGACACCCTAAGTATATTCAGTACTTTTTGTTCATGTGTGCATTTGTATAACAACTGTCACACACATGTGCATGGGAGGAAGCTAACAGGATTCCGATCATGGGAAATTTCACCTGGGCCTGATGATGACACTTCCTATTCTGGCCCTGATGACGTCACTTCCTGTTCCAGGCCCGATGATGCCACTTCCTGTTCCAGCCCTGATGGCATCACTTCCGGTTCAGGCCCCGATGACATCACTTCCTGTTCCTGGCCCGATGACGTCACTTCCTGTTCTGGGCCCAATGATGTCACTTGCGGTCCCTGCCCTGATGACATCACTTCCCCTGCCTGACTTTATAGCCGCCATGTTTCCCTATCTGTTTGTTTTTGTTCTGGACTGAAGTCTGTAAACTTTGCTTTTGGCAGCCAATTTCTAGTATATGGGTGGCTGTATGGTGGTGTACAGTATTGAGCAGTGCGTCTTCATGGTGCAAATCTATTGGGTCACCAATTCGTTTAAACGATGTCAGAATCAACTGGATGATCATGAGTTAATAGAAGGTTACTTTCAGCAAGATGGAGCAACTAGTCACACATTGGCCAGGGGCATGGCAGAAATGGAGTCCTTCTTTGGCAACAGAGTAATCTCAATGGGGCTTTGGCCACCATGGTCACCAGATCCGGCACCACTAGACTTCTTCCTTTGTTGGTATGCTTAAAGGAAAACTCTGGAAGATTTGAAGAAGACATCCAACGTGAAATTGCTGCTATTCCCCCCGAGATGCTTGCCGATACGTTCAGGAACATGGAGCGCAAAATGTGTCTGTCAGAAAACAGAAACCACTTCCTGCATCACTAACGTGACCATTTATTTTTTTTCCTCAAAACGGGACATCTACTGATTTTTAGGTAATAGTATGTGTATTCAAAAAAATGCATATTTCTTCATAGTTTTTATTTATTAATGAAAAGAACAGGAATGAACATGTAAAATAAATAATTTATGTGGTCTTATATTTTTCTGAAGAACAAATTTGCTTAAGTATATTTGGTGTTGATTTCAAATAAGAATGAAATTCTTGGCAGGATTTTTTCAAATTTACTTTGGTAATTAACATTGCTTTAAGAACTGCGACTTGCAACTGTGTTTTTTCACTCGTCCACAACTTATTCATAAGAGAAAAGACCCTTTCTACAGGTGCATTACTGTAGTGCCGGGCAGACATAAAATATATTCAATAATTATACAAAAGTTCGCATGATTCAAATTATTGGTGTGAAAGTGTTTGAATAATTCCACCCAACGACTTTCGGTTGAAACATTCCCAGTGTTCCATTCTGTCACTTTTTGCAGTGTAATGTGAATACTCATCAAATACTTCTGTATGTTGGTTACAATTAATAAATCCCTTTTCAATCAATACATCCATTACACTTTGAATTTGTTCCCACATAGGTATTTTGGTTAAATTCGCCCATTCAAATATTTCTAATTCTTCACAGAACAAAGTCCACTGCTCCAAATATTTTTTGCTTATTTTATAGAACTCAGCAGCTGTAGTTTTCATATATTCTTCGTCAACACCACTGCAGCCATTTTCTTGCAATTTTGCCATTAAATTACAAATGGAGTAACAATGACACACGTCGATTAAAAAAACAGTAATCAATCGTCAAGGAAGATGCGCAAGTTGTCTACGCGTACTCGCAACTGAGGAGCGAGTGAGCTAGCAGGTTTCTGACCGACTTGCATGTGTGTGAGACGTATTGCGCATGCCATCATCGCCGCGCTACTAGGCACTACCGTCAGATTTTTTGATTTTTCGCACCTTTTATTGAAATTGTTACAGTGGGTTGCTCTCTTTCTGAAAACGGAACATTTTGCCATCCCGAAACTGCGCTTGGGGATAACGGGATAGGCTACCTAAAAACAGGATGGTCCCGTTCAAAACAGGACGTATGGTCACGTTAAGCATCACATGTAATGTAATCGATTACACATACATCAAGGTATAGAGCGTATTTTTTTGGTTCAGATTGCTTCACCCTAGCGGGAGTTACGACAGAATATCCGCAGCCTCTTTCGAGTGAATCTCGCTGTATTTGAATATAGGTTGTAGGGGTTGTAAGAACCTCCCATAGACTATGCACTAATATATAGGCAAACATTCAATGTAATTTAAATAACTAGCAAATGGTTAAGAAAGCAGCAATGATGAGCAGATTTTCTTTAAAAAAGCAATTGCATGAAAGGGAGTTGCATTTCTAAACCTGTTTTGACAACTGAATTTTGCAAATATGAGGTTACTGCAATTTAGAATCTTATCTGGCAACACTGGACACACGAAAGTAACTGGTACAGCAGGGTACAACTGAATATTTTTATAAATTGTTTCTCATTAATAGTGTCATATTAGTTAGTGCTTCTGCTTCACAACCTATGAGGCAAATCCTGGTTGTCGTTCTTACTGGTGTGGAGTTTGTTTAATCTCCTGGTATCTGCATGGGCTCTCTCTCTTTCTCCAAGGACTTTGCTTTTCATCGCACAACACAAAGATGTGCAGGTCAAGTTAACTGAGGGACCTCATATGGACCGGCACCTCATTCAGGCTTTTTTCCCCATTCTTGCCTCTTGAGTAGGCTCTGTCTTGAACTAAGTGGCTTTGGTAATGAATGGATCAACATGAAGGTTTCCTTAAAGTCCTAACCCAGACCACAGATGAAGAGCTAATCAGCACCTTTCGACACCATCACAAAGTAAAGCTGGTTACAAAGGGGTTAAAAGCAAGCAGTCGTAGCAAACACTAAACGAAAGCCTCAATCCAAAATGCTCACTAGATCATGTCATGTCTCTTACAGGAACAAAGTGTTTTGTCGTTTTGACTTACTTCAGGATTTGCACACAAGGCAAGAAATGAAACGTGTCAGCAGAAGGAGAGCCCACAAATTGCACATATGCGGGTTGGCGTGGTCGCCCTCTATGAGCAGATCTTCAGCTGAATGCATGCACAAATTTCCTCCTAGCTGTGAACACCAAGTCCATTAATCTTGGTTTTACTTTATAACAAAGGCAAATAATATGATTTTCAAACTTTATTTAATTAGAGCGGAGATGCCTCCTGACTGCATCAACACCGGTTGCTGTGCGCGATCTGTTTTCTTAGGTTTAGTTAATGCCAAGAGATGCATGCCTCCTCCTGACAAATGTCACAGATGAAATTCTCCATGTCAGCTTGAGTAAATAAGGAGCTTGTTTCTTTAGAAGTCCTCTACTATAAAGTATGGAGTTGCAAGGGCAGTGAAGCTCGGTATGGACTATAGGGTGAATGGAAATGGGGCCTAGACATGGATCAGCCTAAGCACTTTTGTTTCTGTTAGCTACAACCTAAATGAAACAGTCAGTCATCATCCAACCCAGGGTCACGAGGGTCTGCTGGAGCCAATCCCAGCCAACACAGGGTGCAAGGCAGGAAACAGCCCCAGCAGGGTGCGCACGCACACACACACCAAGCACAATTTAGAATCGTCAATGCACCTAACTTGCATGTCTTTGGACTGTGAGAGGAAACCCACGCAGACACGGGGAGAACATGCAAACTCCACTCAGGGAGGACCTGGGAAGCGAACCTGGGTCTCCTTACTGTGAGGCAGCAGCACTACCACTGCGCCATCGTGCCGCCCCCCCCAAATGAAACATCACATATAATCATTAGAAATATAATCAAAGCTGAAATGAACGATGTGTGTTCTTTGAAATGTTCATCGTTACATTTTCATATCTGTAACAAGTTGGAGCATTTCTGAAGAGATGGGACTTAGTTGACTATGGCCAGAGAGTTGGAAAAGGCGTTCGACCGTGTCCCTCGGGGAATGCTGTGGGGGGTGCTCTGAGAGTATGGGGTACCGGACCCCCTGATAAGAGCTGTTCGGTCCCTGTACGATCGGTGTCAGTGCTTGGTCCGCATTGCCGGCAGTAAGTCGAACCCGTTTCCAGTGAGAGTTGGACTCCGCCAGGGCTGCCCTTTGTCACCGATTCTGTTCATAACTTTTACGGACAGAATTTCTAGGCGCAGCCAGGGTGTTGAGGGGGTCTGGCTTGGTGGACTCAGGATTGGGTCACTGCTTTTTGCAGATGATGTTGTCCTGTTTGCTTCATCAGGCCGTGATCTTCAGCTCTCTCTGGATCGGTTCACAGCTGAGTGTGAAGTGGCTGGGATGGGAATCAGCACCTCCAAATCCAAGACCATGGTCCTCAGCCGGAAAAGGGTGGAGTGCCCTTTCAGGGTTGGTAGCGAGATTCTGCCTCAAGTGGAGGAGTTCAAGTATCTTAGGGTCTTCTTCACGAGTGAGGGAAGAATGGAGCGTGAGTTCGACAGGCGGATCGGTGCGGTGTCCGCAGTGATGCGGGCTCCGCATTGGTCTGTCATGGTGAAAAAGGAGCTGAGCCATAAGGCAAAGCTCTCAATTTACCAGTCGATCTATGTTCCTACCCTCACCTATGGTCATGAGCTATGGGTAGTGACCGAAAGAACAAGATCGCGAATACAAGCGGCTGAAATGAGTTTTCTCCGCAGGGAGTCTGGGCTCTCCCTTAAAGATAGGGTGAGAAGCTCAGTCATCCGGGAGGGGCTCAGAGTAGAGCCACTGCTCCTCCACATCGAGAGGAGTCAGATGAGGTGGCTGATCAGGATGCCTCCTGGACGCCTCCCTGGTGAGGTGTTCCGGGCACGTCCAACCGGGAGGAGGCCCCGGGGAAGACCCAGGACACGCTAGAGGGACTATGTCTCCCGGCTGGCCTGGGAACGCCTCGGGATTCCCCCGGAAGAGCTAGAAGAAGGGGCCGGGGAGATGGAAGTCTGGGCATCTCTGCTCAAGCTGCTGCCCCCGCGACCCGACCTCGGATAAGCGGAAGAGGATGGATGGATGGTTGGATGGCCAGAGAGTTATTCCCCATGTTTTGCTTTGTTATGGTTATTACTCTACAACATGGGAGTCTTTGCAATTTGGGATCAATTGAGTGATGTCAAGTGTCTGTTTGAAAACTGTTTTATCAGTAAGGTCACATAGTGATTAGCTCCCCCAACCCACCCTGACCTCACAACTCTGAAGTCTGTCTTGTGTGGAGTTGGCAAGTTCTTCCTGAGTTACAGAACATCTAATTATCTGATTGTTGAGGACTCCAACAATCCTTTCACCTTTCCTTCCCACTTCAAGCCCCCATGACACTTATAATGGCTCAGGGGCATTAGCCTGGCATCCCATTCAGTGTAGGTTCTGCCACCTGACTCAATAGTGGACAAGTTCAGAAAAAAGATATACATAATGTGACAGACAACCGGGGACCTTGCCCCACCGGGACGCCTGGAGAAGGGAAGGACCGGGAGAGAGGCAATATCTACCCCGGGGGGGTGCAAGAGGGCAGCCCCCCTGGATTACATCAGAGCCACAAATTGGAATCTTGGAAGCTCAACCCACCTGAACTATTGCAATGCATTGTTTTATGGCCTAGTGACTAAATATATCAATAGATTATAATATGTTCAGAATTCTGCTGCTCGTTTACTTACATACACTAAAAAATCTGCTCTCATCACTACTGTCCTTTATGATTTATATTGGTTACCAGTTTCTTCAAGAATCAAATATAAAATTATTCTTCTCACCTTCATGGTTTAGCCCCTTATTATCTGTCTGAGCTGCTGCTTCCTTACACTCCTGCCCGTGCATTAAGATCATCGTATGCTAACTTACTCACTGTACCTAAATACAGGTTAGGAACTATGGGTGGCAGAGCTTTCAGCGTGATGGCCCCTAAAATTTGGAATGCTCTTCCTCTCAGGCTTCATGAGGAAAAATCTATTATTGATTTCAAACTCCTGTTAAAAACACATCTCTTCAATGAGTATTACTCATTTTCTTGCATGTAATTTCTTTTGTCTTGTTAATGTGTTTATTGAATTGTAAAGTGTTCTTGAGTGTATGAAAGGCACTACATAAATTAAACTTATTATTATTATTATTATTATTATTATTATCAACCTGTTGGGGTCCATGACCACAGTGAGTATGATCCCGGAGCCCCAAATGGCAGCACTTCCGCCACACCAGGAAGTGCGGCTGGAAGAGGAAACAAATAATGATAATAATAATTCATTACATTTATATAGCACTTTTCTCAGTACTCAAAGCGTTATCCACACAGGGAGGAACCAGGAAGCAAACCCACAATCTTCCACAGTCTCCTTACTGCAAAGCAGCAGCACTACCACTGCGCCACCTGTGAGGCACCTTGAATGCTTCTGGGTAACCATGCAGCACTACCGCCACACCAGGAAGTGCTGCAGGAAGTTCATCAGGGCGCACCTGGAGCACATCTGGGTTCAACATAAAAGGGTCCGCCTCACTCCATTCAGGGAGCCAGAGTCAGGAGGCAGAGGATGGAGCTTGTGGGAGAGGAGAGGAGAGGAGAGGAGAGGAGAGGAGAGGAGAGGAGAGGAGAGGAGAGGAGAGGAGAGGAGAGGAAAAAGAAAAGGAAAGTGAGCTATTTGTGTTATACTGTGCATGGTGTGTGCAGTAGAGAAGGCGCCGTGTACTTTTTGATAATTAAAATTTCGTTTCAGAAAATATCATTTTAAAAAGAAAAAGACACACTTATTTGATTTTCAGCTTAAAAGGGAAAAATGAAAAACGCAAAACAATTACTTTTATCCTTTTGTTCTTTTGCACATCAGAAAATGAGAAAACGCCCTTTATTTATTTCACAGTAAGTAACAACAATAACACAAAGTTGGCAGAGTTTGTATTTGGTCCGTGTACTTTTTGGTATTTGAAATTTCATTTTAGAAGCAAAAACGAAAAAACGAAAATGAAAGGAATTTTCAGATTTTGATTTTTGATCAAAGAATAAAATGATGGAAAATAAGGTATTTTTTAATTCTGTGGTAACAAATAGCAGTCATAAACTTAAAATTACACATACTTTTCTGGATTCATTTGTGATTCAAATAATGAAAGTGTAATAGCTCAAAAACAACAAAACAGACGCATTTTTGTTGTCTGGCACCAGAGGTACTTCTTCTTCTGTGCGATTTTTGATGACACATGCGAACAGTTCTCCTCACAACTCATCGACCGACGGCCTTGAAGTTTCACTGCATGGCATCAGCAGGGGATGGACCATTATGTTGTTTTTCAGAATTAAAAGAACATTTCAATGTTCACTCCGGGACGAGGACATGACTGTACAAAAACAGTCGCATCTTTCAGGTAAGAATACAAGCTTTGCAAACTTTGCTTCATTGATGTAGCAGTTCTTTTATGAACGTTGTTGTTGTTACTTACTATGAAACAGCTAACATTTGGTGATTTCATCTAATAACACTAAGCCTGGCAAATTTTGTAGTGCTAGCATTTTGAATGTGTGTAAATGTGTGAATGGTTGCTCATTGACAAGTGTAACACATGTTAAGAAAACTTTCTGTAAATCACGTTGCTCTCCTAACGTGTTACACTTGTGCGCACTGTTAATACTTGAAACGATTACTCGCTATAGTAGCCGGTAAAAGTCAATGAGCAACCATTCAAAATGCTAGCACTATAAAAATTGCCAGACTTAGTGTTAGTAAATGAAATCGCCAAATGTTAGCTGTTTCACAGTAAGTAATAACAATAACGTTCATAAAAGAACTGCCACATCAATGAAGCAAAGTTTGCAAAGCTTGTATTTTTACCTGAAAGATGCGACTCAGTTTTTCTGCAGTTATGTCCTCGTCCCGGAGTGTCACTCTTTTACTGTTCCGAAAAACAATATAATGATCCATCCTCTACTGATGCCATGCAGTGTAACTTCAAGGTCGTCGGTCAATGTGTAGTGAGGAGGAGGACTGTTCGTACGTGTCACCAAAAATCGCACAGAAGAAGAAGTACCTCCGGTTTCAGACAATGAAAATGCGTCTGTTTTGTTGTTTTTCAGCTATAACACTTTCATTATTTGAATCACAAATAAATCCAGAAAAATATGTGTAATTTAAGTTTATGACTGCTATTTGTTACCACAGAATTAAAAAAAATACCTTATTTTCTCACATTTTATTCTTTAATCAAAAATCAAAATCTGAAAATTCCTTTCATTTTCGTTTTTTCGTTTTTGCTTCTAAAACGAAATTTCAAATACCAAAAAGTACACGGACCGTATTTTTACCTGAAAGATGTGACTCCGTTTTTCTGCAGTCACGTCCGTGTACTTTTTGGTATTTGAAATTTCATTTTAGAAACAAAAACGGAAAAAAGAAAATGAAAGGAAAGTTCAGATTTTAATTTTTGATCAAAGAATAAAATGAGGGAAAATAAGGTATTTTTTAATTCTGTGGTAACAAATAGCAGTCATAAACTTAAAATTACACATACTTTTCTGGATTTATTTGTGATTCAAATAATGAATGTGTTATAGCTCAAAAACAACAAAACAGACGCATTTTCGTTGTCTAAAACCGGAGGTCTTCTTCTGTGCGATTTTTGACGACACGTGCGAACAGTCCTTCTCCTCACAACACATCGACCGACGACCTTGAAGTTACACTGCATGGCATCAGTAGAGGATGGATCATTACATTGTTTTTCGGAACAGTAAAAGAGTGACACTCCGGGATGAGGACATAACTGCAGAAAAACTGAGTTGCATCTTTCAGGTAAAAATACAAGCTTTGCTTCATTGATGTGGCAGTTCTTTTATGAACGTTATTGTTATTACTTACTGTGAAACAGCAAACATTTGGCGATTTCATTTACTAACACTAAGTCTGGCAATTTTTATAGTGCTAGCATTTTGAATGGTTGCTCATTGACTTTTACTGGCTACTATAGCGAGTAATCGTTTTGAGTATTAACAGTGCGCACAAGTGTAACACATTAGGAGAGCAACATGATTTACAGAAAGTTTTCTTAACATGTGCTACACTTGTCAATGATCAACCATTCACACATTTACACACATTCAAAATGCTAGCACTACAAAATTTGCCAGGCTTAGTGTTAGTAAATGAAATCACCAAATGTTAGCTGTTTCATAGTAAGTAACAACAACAACGTTCATAAAAGAACTGCTACATCAATGAAGCAAAGTTTGCAAAGCTTGTATTTTTACCTGAAAGATGCGACTGTTTTTCTACAGTCATGTCCTCGTCCCGGAGTGAACATTGAAATGTTCTTTTAATTCTGAAAAACAACATAATGGTCCATCCCCTGCTGATGCCATGCAGTGAAACTTCAAGGCCGTCGGTCGATGAGTTGTGAGGAGAACTGTTCGCATGTGTCATCAAAAATCGCGCAGAAAAAGAAGTACCTCTGGTGCCAGACAACGAAAATGCGTCTGTTTTGTTGTTTTTGAGCTATTACACTTTCATCATTTGAATCACAAATGAATCCAGAAAAGTATGTGTAATTTTAAGTTTATGACTGCTATTTGTTACCAAAGAATTAAAAAATACCTTATTTTCCCTCATTTCATTGTTTGATCAAAAATCAAAATCTGAAAATTCCTTTCATTTTCGTTTTTTCATTTTTGCTTCTAAAATGAAATTTCAAATACCAAAAAGTTGTCCCAGAGTGTCACTCTGTTACTTTTCCGAAAAACAACGTAATGGTCCATCATCTGCTGATGCCATGCAGTGTAATTTCAAGGCAGTCAGTCGATGTGTTGTGAGGAGGACTGTTCGCACGTGTCATCAAAAATCACAAATAAATCCAGAAAATTATGTGTAATTTTAAGTTTATGACTGCTATTTGTTACCACTGAATTAAAAAATACCTTATTTTCCCTTATTTTATTCTTTAATCAAAAATCAAAATCTGAAAATTCCTTTCATTTTCATTTTTTCGTTTTTGCATCTAAAATGAAGTTTCAAATACCAAAAAGTACACGGACCCCCGGACTGACCTTTTAGGTTTATGACTGCTATTTGTTACCATAGAATTAAAAAATACCTTATTTACCCTCATTTTATTCCTTAATCAAAAATCAAAATCTGAAAATTCCTTTCATTTTCGACTTTTCGTTTTTGCTTCTAAAATAAAATTTCAAATACCAAAAAGTACATGGACCGGGTCGAAGAAGAAAAATAGACGTGTGTGCTTTTGGACTTGACTGACTCAATGTCTGTCTGTGTCTTGGCTGGTCTTTCACAATAATTATGAGCAGTGTTGACTGATAGCATTTTTTCTTTGGGCTGCCATTATGGTCTCTGTCTCTGTGGAATCTGTTTGGTCTCCTTATGCCCATTGACTGCAGTCTTCTCCCCATTCCTAAAATGAGTGCATGGTGACTAAATTCTGTGTGGTGTAGCGGGTCCACAGATCACGTCAAAAAGGCCACTTTTTAAATAAATAATTGCCGGCTTCGTGGCTTAGAGAGGGGGCATGGTAGTGTGGCAGAGCAGTTCCCGGGTAATTCGTGATGTGGGCAAACCTCGCTTAAGTGCACAGGTGAGGAGTCATCCGCATCTGTAATTCTTCCCAGGACCTGCTAATTGCCACATCTGATCCACGTCCCCATAATAAATAGAAGCGCGAGGCAGTTAGGAGGGAGGAAAAGAAAAGAAAAAGTGAAGAGAGGTTGCAGGAGAAGAAGGCAGGAAGCAGTGAGAGGAAAGCCAGTGCAAGAGAGTGAGAATGAGCGAGCGCAGGCTCACGGGCAGCTGAGCGGTGAGCCCTAGCGGGGTGTTTTGCCGACACATAGGGTAGTTGGTAGTGGTCGCTCCCGCTGAGCATTTTGAAGAGCAGGAGTGACCGGAAGGAAGATGGCTCACCGCATAAGGCCAATGAAGGCAGCGGGAGTCGGGACTTGGGAAATGAATTCCCCCAGCGTGACCGCACTGGTTGTTGGGGAGCCCAAGTCACGGTTTGGTGAAGCCTACCGGAGCCAGGGATCAGTGAGGCGAACAGACCAGCAGGAGAAGGCAGAGAGAAGGTCAGCTGCAGGTAGGGTGGCTCCCCTGGTGCATAGCCTGGACGGGAGAAGCAGGGGAGTCACCAGTAGAAGAAAGGCACCAGGATTTGTTTTAAGGGACAGCTTTATTGTTTTAACCTCATTTTTAAAGGATTTATTTATGGGTTTTTTAAACCTCCACTTTTCAATTATTTTAATGGATTATTTATTGACATTGTGATGCACTGCACTATTTATTTGAACTTTGTTTTTCTTAATAAAAGCACTTGGCAGTTTTTTGCACCATCACTTTGCTTTGTTGTGCCTCACTGCCTAGCTCATCAGTGACATTACCGATGGTGTCGGGTTCAAGAGCTCCCAGAAGCAAGATGGGAGCATGGAGCAGACCCCACATTGTCACACTCTGCCAGGTATGAATAGCTCTATGTGTGTGTGTGAATGTTCACTGTGACTAAGGTTGCTTTCTGCATTGCTATTGGGTACATAAGGGTTCAATAGTGATGGCACAGGTTTATTATTCAGGATAACAAAAGTAGTTTATGGAAGGCATACACCATAAAAACAACTCAAAAGGTGGAGAAACGGGTGTGCTAGAGAGAACAAGAGTCTCAGCTGGGGGAGACTGACATGTTTGGGCAAAATATCAGTGAATCAAACAATCTTAATTTGATTTAGTGTCAAACCTGCATGCAAAATCAAAGAGCCAACAAGGAGACAGTACACGCAGTGCATACGGTGCCTATAAAAATGTATTCACCCCCTTGGAAGTTTTCACGTTTTTTTGACACTGGTCAACTGAAAAAGACTCATTAAAATCAAAGTAAAAAAAGATCAATGCAAGTGATCTAAATTCATTACAAGTATAAAACACAGAATAACTGATCACATACTGTAATGGACAGCCGGGTCCTATGCCCGGGCAGGGACGCCTCTGCTACATCTGTTCCGGGGGAGCAGCTATGGACAGTTCAATACCTCCCCCGGGACGCTTGGTGGCAGTCTCCCTGGCGGATGATGATTCCCCAACCTAGCGCATGGCACTATGGGAGATGGAGTCCTCCACAGCCTGGTTGGGGGCTCGGATGGCTGCTAGGGGGAGCTGCAGGGAGTCAGCAGCCTAGTTCGACGTATTTTCAGCCCCACCTGGAAGGGCAATTAGGACCAGGTGGTCAAGCACCTGGAACACTTCCGGGTGGGATATAAAAAGGGCCAGCCACCACCACTCGAGGAGCGAGAGTTGGGAGGAAGGAGACAAAGCTTGAGGAGGAGTGGTGGAAAAAAGGAGAAACTGTTGGTGTTGTGTTGTAGAAGTGCTTTGGGACTGTGTACCGCCTGTGGGTCACGGGGAAGACGTGCACCCACGGGTTAAGAAAAATGAAAGTATTGTGTGTTTATATGTGTCTCGGTGTCCATCTGTGTTGGGTCGGGCGCCTATATAGTGCCTTTTGTTACAATACGTATTCACACCCTTTAATATGACACACCTAAATCATCGCTGGAGCGGCCAATTGGCTTCAAAAGTCACAGAATTAGCTGAGTTGAGGTCACCTGTCTGGGGTCTCAGTTGATTGTAATTTAAATGCACCTCATCTACAAGGTCCAGCTTGTGGTGTGTCAATATGGTGACCAAACCTACACAATGAAGTCAAACGAACACTTCAAGCAACTCCACGATAAGGTGATTAGAAAGCACAAGTAAGGGAATGGGTACAGGAAAATATCTAAGTCACCGTTAATCCTACGGAGTCCACTTAAATCAATCATGAAGAAAGCCACCAAGAGTGACACAGCTGTAAATCTGCCTTGAGCAGGCCGTCCACAAAAACTGTAATGTGTGCAAGAAGAGAAACTAGCAAGAATGCACCAGGAGGCCTATGAGAGCTCTAAAGGAGTGACAAGCTACAGAGAGACTGTGCAGACAATAACTGTACCCGGGTGCTTCACCAGTCACACCTTTAAAGGAAAGCCACTGTGAAAAAAAACACACACAGCAGCTCAGCTAGAGTTTGCCAGAAGGCACATGGGAGACTCTGAAGTCAGCTGGAAAGATGTTTTCTATGGTCTGATGAGGCCAAAACGGAGCTTTTTGGCCATGATACTAATTGCCATATTTGGAGTAAGCCGAACACTACACATTATCAAGAACACACCATCAGCCACCATGAAACGGGGTTATAGCAGCATCACGCTGGGGAGATTCTTCTCTACATCAGGCCATGGAAGGTTGGTGAGGGTTTAGCAAAATACAAAGAAATCCTGGAGGAAAACCTAACGCTGTCTGCAAGAAACCTGCACCCTGGGAGAAGATTTGCTTTCCATCAAGGCAACAAGCTTAAAACAAGAATGTTAATGTCCTTTGGTGGCCGAGTGAAAGTCATTTGTGGCAGCAGTTAAAAAAAGCTCTTCACTCACAACTATCAATGGTTACGAGTTCGAGAGGCTCCTGAAAACACCAAGGAGCATGGAGCTAACCCGGACTGTCACGAATATACAATAAACCTCCTAAAACAAGACCATTAAAAACAGGAGGAATGCAAATTTGAACAGCGGAGCCTTTGACCTGTATTATATTAAGAGTTAAAAGGAATGGGCTTAAAGTGGAGAAGGACAAACAAATTGTAATCGCCTTTACTTCACTACTGACATGTAGACTTATCTTGGTCAACTGGAAGAATCCTAACTCTCCTATTTTAAGTCAGTAGGTAACTGATGTTATATACTACTAGGGGGGCAAGCCCCCCTGGCGCCTTTGGCTCCCAACCACCAGTTGCGGCCAGTCTGCCACTCACGTTGTGAAGAGGGGGGCTGAATGCATCCCAAGGAGACGTGGTTGGTCCTCCTAAACCGTCTAATAAACAGTGATGTAATGGGAAACAAATACAGTTTACTTTTTTATCTCCTCTTTGCTCGATCAGCTGCTGGCTTGCTGCTGCTGCTGCCGTGCCGCGTGATCTGCATCTCGTGCGGTGCTTCGAATATTTAAAAGCCTGTACAGCAGCTGTTGCTGTCGTCTACTCTTTGTCTTTTATTTCTGGTTAAATCTCTCAATTAACCTCCTAAAACAAGACCATTAAAAACAGGAGGAATGCAAATTTGAGCAGCAGAGCCTTTGACCTGTATTTTATTGAGAGTTAAAAGGAATGGGCTTAAAGTGGAGAAGGACAAACAAATTGTAATCGCCTTTACTACACTACTGGCACGTAGACTTATCTTGGTCAACTGGAAGAATCCTAACTCTCCTATTCTAAGTCAGTAGGTAACTGACGTTATATACTACTAGAGGGGCTGTTCACTCATGATGCCCATGAAACCTGACAAACCTCGAGCAGTTTTGCAATGAAGAATGGGAAAAAATGTTCAGTGTTCAGGTGTGCAAAGCTGATAGAGACCCAACCACACAGACTCATGGCTGTCATGACTGCTAAAGGTACATCTACTAAACATGGACTTGCAGAGTGTGGATATGTTATTGATGTTTTATATTGGAAATTAATTTAGACTACTTTGCAGGGATCAGTGTCAAAAAAGCCAAGTTAAATCCACTGGAATTCAATGTTATATTACAATAAAATGTGTAACATTTAAGGGCGGTGAATACTTTTTATAGGCAGTGTACCTGCTTGATACAAATGGTGCAAATTTATTAAACGGATTAAACAGCACTAAGGATCCACTCTTCCACTTTCATACCTGCTTAAATAAATTTAGAGTTTCAGGGGCAGGAGATGAAACCCACAGGAATTTAAAAAGCATGCAGTGCCAGTCCATCACAGGGCACACTCTCACCCATGCTAATTCATTAAGGATCTGTTAAGAGTTGTAATACACTTTGGTATACTTAGAGTACATAAACTACGCTGAATTAGAAGCTATCAATCTCACCTTATTGTGTTTTCTTTTACACTGTGAGTTCTAATGAAATACCATATGCTACATAAGGCTAAGGTACTGTACATTGTACGTAAGGTGCAAGAGAGATTCTGCGTCATTGTAGCGGCCGCACGCGTTTTGGTGCTGGCCGCCTGTTATCTAGGTGTCACGTTAGCTAGGTGGATCAATCAAGGAACCTTTAACCCTCTATGCATCCTTGGAATTCATACTTTGCAAAAAAATAAATAAATCATCTTAGTAAACTACACAGTACACACATGCACATTAAACAGATTGCGGCTCACAAATGAATATTGATGCATAACACTGAAGCATACTGCAAGGCAGATCTAAGACCCGTTTCATGTAAACTTTGCATTTCTGCCACAGCTTGCATTTTTCCTCTTCAAAGTCAGTAGAATAGTTTATATGTTGCCCTTTCTTCATGAAAACATGATACATTTTCTTAAGCTTGACACATGCCTATGTCTGACTGCGCTTCTAAATTGCCCACTGAGTCCCACCCAGATGTCGTTGGACTTACGAGGTCACAGAAGGCTGTTTATTTCTCCCTAGTAGAACAACACGGGATTCAGGTCCTAATCTTGCCAGTTTTAATTATACTCCTTATAGCAGGCCTTTGAATAATACAGTGGGTGTTTTAACTGTTCTACCCTCAATATTTGCTTATGTTTAATATCTTGCCACATGTAGTGAAAAAACAGTCGTTTCTAAGTCACATGTTGCCCAATCAAATAGCCTACCAATTAATCAATCATATTTATTAAATAGAGCTTTAAAAAGAAAACAATAAACCAAACATTCAGAACCAGGTAAGACATGAATATGCAGAAAGAATCCGCTGCAAGCAGCAGGGATAATTGAAAACACCACTAGTCATAAGGGTAACACTGCCATTACCTAACATAACATGACATAACAAACTGCTGCTAAATCTGCTTAATCCAAAACATCGTCATGGAGGAACTTACAGAGGAGCTGCAAGTAAAAAATAACACGGTTAACTGTAATTGTAAAATGCTGTAATCATTTTTAATAACATATCATTAAAATCCAATTGTATGGTTAAGCAGTGAACCTGTGGGTGTGGAATCTGGTTTCAAATCCTGGCATCATCCCTGCCTGTGTGGAGCCTGCATGTTCTCCCCATGTGCTTATGGGGGGGGGGGGGGGGGTGTTTTATCCAGATTTTCCAGTTTTCCTCCCATATCCTAATGAGATGCAGGTTGCATTTTTTGGGTGCTCTAAATTGGCCTGGTGTGATTAGATGTCTTCTGTGATGAGCTTGACACCCCATCTAGGGTCGACTCCTGTCTTAAACATTTGATTTGATGCTATCTATCAAGACGCTCAAGATCATATCTCATGATAATCCATAAAATATGTGACATGTTAGTATCATATTGTGATAGCCCAGGTTGGCTCCATGTTCCCTGTTTGCTTCCAGGAGCTTCTCAAGTGCATAACTGTCACAAATGGTGGCAGAAGTGGGATTAGCCTGAGGAAGTGAGGAACGAAGATAGAAGACAGAACAACAGTTGGGTTTGGTGCCAGACTGAAATTATAAACCCACTTACCCTGAAGAGGACTTTTTAAAATTTTGATCTGTTTCTTGACTATTTATTTAAATTTCTTATTCTTTTAATGTTATGTTTTTAGAAGGGCGGGGTTGGGATTTGTTTTAGTGCTTTTATGATTTTACTGCAGTGCTAGGGCCAAGCAATGGACCTTGGCCACCAGTTACGCTAGGAGTGTGGAGCCTTTCCATGCAACTGGTGGCTTAAGGGGGTAGGTGTGTGATAAGAGGTCCGTGGCAATCACATTCCAGAGCATTCAGGTTCCAATTGGGTGTGGGTGTACTCATGTTGGCACCCCTCCAGGGCTGATTGGAGTGCTTGGCAGATACAAGTGGATCAGTGCACACCTCAGAGTAGGCAAAGTACCACACCGGCACCCAATCAACAAGTATAAAACGAGCTTGCATGGCAAAGAGGAGCAGAAAACAGAAAAAAAGAGAAAAGGGAGAGACAGAGGTTAAAGAGATGGTAGAAAGACAACAGGATCGGGAGAAGAGCTGGTGCGAGAATGAATGGAGGCAGGCAGCCACTCAAGAGGGGACTGAGGGTCGCTTCTGCTGAGAGATTTGGGGAGCTGGAGTAACCAGGGGTGGAGAACCTTTGTAATGCCGAAGAGTGGCAGCAGAAGACAGAGGAGCGAGGCAGCAGGGGTCCAAGCCAGTTAAAAGGTTGGCTGTGCCAATCAGTAGGACTTCTCCTCTAGCTGCAAGATCCCATCACGGGTAAGCAGAAGGAGATGAAGGTTTTAAGAAGGACGTACCAGGGCTAGTGAGTTTTTATAGAATGGCTTCCTACTGTGTGTTTTAACCTCTGTTTTTTTGGGATTATTTATGGAACATTTTAAACTCCACTGATCACTGTTTTATGGATTATTTATTTATTTGTGGACTTGTACTGCACTGAAGTTAAACATTGGAATTCTGAACCTTTACTTCACTACTGGCATGTAGACTTACCTTGGTCAACTGGAAGAATCCTAACTCTCCTATTTTAAGTCAGTAGGTAACTGATGTTATATACTACCAGGCCCCCCTGGTGAAACCCTCTTTTAAACAGTGATATAATGGAAAACAAATACAGTTTATTTTTTTACCCCCTCTTTGCTCGATCAACTGCTGGCTTGCTGCTGCTGCTGCCATGCCGCGTGATCTGCATCTCGTGTGGTGCTTCGAATATTTAAAAGCCTGTACAGCAACAGTCCTACTCTTTGTCTTTTATTTCCGGCCACAGCTGTGGTTAAATCTCTTGGCTAGTCTCGTCTAGCAGGACGTGAGTTCATGATATTTTTTAGTTTATAATTTTAAAACAGAATAAGAATCTGAAAATCGAACATCACATTAAAGTTTGATACATTCTGAAAAGAATGATACCAAACATATATATAAAGTTTTTAAAATAAGTCCAATTTAAAGCGTGACAAAATATGTGATATAAAATCATTGCACTTAGAGTAGAATAGAGTAGATTTGAAACTGGAAAAAATCAAATTCGCACTTAGAGGATCTGTACAAAAGTTTTCAGAACCTGGCAGGATCTGATCAATAACATTTTAGAATAAGCATTTATATTGAGGAAGCAGATTCTCTCCCCTCTTTTACTCCATTTATCTTTCTTCATTTATTAATGTATCTATTTACTTATTTTTACTAGCTTTAAGTTTTACTCTGCTGGCCTAGTTCTCTTTCTCAGGGGTGGGTGTTGATTTGTTTCAAACCTTTTTTTGTAAAACTTGAGTTATTTGTATGGAATGCTATTTGATTTTAATAAAATTTGTTAGGTTATATAGCACAGTGTGTGGAGTACAAGTGACAGGAGGATCTGCTCGACCTTTATAACATACTGGTGAGGCCTCATCTGGAGTACTGTGTGCAGTTTTGATCTCCAGGCTACAAAAAGGACATAACAGCACTGGAAAAGGTCCAGAGAAGAGCGACTAGGCTGATTCAGGGCTACAGGGGTTGAATTATGAGGGAAGATTAAAAGAGCTGAGCCTATACAGTTTAAACAAAAGAAGATTAAGAGGTGACCTGATTGAAGTGTTTAAGAATGAGTTCATCAAGAACACGGGGACACAGTTGGAAACTTGTTAAGGGTAAATTTCGCACAAACATTAGGAAGTTTTTCTTTACACAAAGAACGATCCTTGGAATAAGTGACCAAGTAGTGTGGTAGACTGTAAAACTTTCAAAACTCGAAATGAGTGGATAGGACTGGTTAGCTTTGTTGGGCTGAATGGCCTGTTCTCATAGAGTGTTCGAATGTTCTAATGTCCTAAAATCAATAAAATCAAAAAAAAAAAAAAGGAATCCTAATCCAGAGAGAGATTGATTTCCAGGAATGGAATGAATTAAAGCTGTAAGCCAAACCACTATCATTCTGGAGGGGCAGAATGAAAGGTCAACGAAGAAGGCCAGAATCTTCTAAATGATGTGGTCGGATTATGGTGTGATTTGAAGGTGTGCAGGAGAATCCATTATGCAACTGGAAGCTAACAAAGTTTATATATCATCAGAGTGATGTACAGTATTTATGAGCCTTTGTGTGAGTTAATAAATCTGCAGCAGAATTTTCAACCAGATGTCTTTTATTAATAAGTTTAGCAAAGATGCAATGCTGCTGGAAACTAAGCCAGCTCATAAAATGGACACATAAATAGATGCATGGATGGATGAATGAATGGATATTTGGCAATGACGACTGCAGTTGTATAAGTAACCTACAATGAAGGGCAATTTTCTGGAGTTCAGCAATTTTCCTCTGGTTCAGCTTTTTATTTATTTTTCTCCTCTGATGCTGGATTGAGCAGCACAAGAGCATATATTAGAATTTATGAAGACAGCGGCATAGAGTATATCTATTACAACACCTACCACTAGCACTTCTATTTCAATAAGTGTTGTGAAGCATCAAGTCCTTTCCCTATTGCATCATGGGACAGGTTAAACTCCAGCTCATTTTACTAAAATGTTATTTTGCAGGGCCAGCACGCTAATAATAATAATGATAATGCATTTTATTTATTCATAGGTGCCTTTCTAAACACACAAGAACACCGAACAATAGATAAAACACACATTACAAACAAAACTAAAATACAAAAATTAAAATCAGACTACCATTACAGACTACTACTCGGAAATTTAAGACAGACCAGTTAACCTAAACTGAATGACACTGGGATGTGAAAGGAAATCAGATCACTGGGAAAAAAGCCCAAATTAACCACATCATTAGTGCGGCGCCCCAGCCTGTCATACTTTCATTAAAGATTGCACATGTGTTAATGCAAGAAATTCCAAACAGGAGTGCTCAGTGTCACTTAACATGTAACAACTGCCATATTCAAATTATTTTACTCCACTAAACCAATTTGTACTTAATGAGAAGACTGAATGGGAAGAATATTCTACTGAACCTTATGAGTGTTTGTCTGGATTTCAGAACTTACAGGGCCCATCAAAAAGCCTCTGACAGAAAGTCTGCAATCACAAAGCATCATAGTTTTTATTTTTCCCAAAATAAAAAGCTGTCTATTGTGTACAATGCACAGTGCACAACATTGTGCTCTTCTTCACTTTAGGAAAACATGCAACTGCTGGTTAGTGATTGACTAAAAAAACTAAGCCATATGTCAACTCCAATCAAACTGTTTTTTACTGAATTTACATTTAAGGAAATATCAACGTATTACTCCAGCGGGTGTTTATCAATACAGCCCTTTAACAGGCAAGCCAGCAGCAAGGGCAAACAACGGCACCTTCTCCTGACTCCAAAAACATAGCTGACAAGAGCAGCTTTCAGGGGCCCACACCACAATAGGACCAAAGAGCTAACCTGCAGATCATGTTGCACCATCTCCTAAAATACAAAGTGCTAAGTCTTCTCATGCCTGCATACCAAACTGCCCTTGATAAGTAAATTCCAGAGGGAAAGACCCCAACACCGCCCGACTCCCTATCTTCCCAGCAGCACCAAATTTCACTCAGGAGGCGTTGCCAGTCAGTGCTGACCATAAAATTCATGTTGAACGAAAGAGCGGGAATTATTTGAGCAGATAATCTGCATTGCTCAACCAGATTTATTAAACATAAGCAGTTAAAAAAGAGAAAATGTGGCTGAATAACCTCTTTTATTCAAGCACACCTTAACCCAGAAGACTGGATAAAATTCACTTGTGCATTTTCTCCTGGATCAGCAAAAATTTGACAACAGAAGTTAAAGAATGTATAACAAAACAGTTGGACACCAGTATTTTACACAGCCTTTATATGTACAGACTTTGATTGCTTGTCATAACACATTAAAAATCATCATTCAGTAAAATACCTGTTTCTTACCCTACAGTAACTGCTGTTTGCTTAGCAAGGCTATGAAAACTAAATAAACAAATCATTCTGCATCCACCCCATAACACGGATTTGCCCTTAGGCTTGGACTTAGATAACATTTAGAAACATTTTTAGTGTAACTTATAATTAGAAGACGAGGGGAAGAGAGTCTGGCTGGCTGTCTACCTAAAGGGCGTTGTGTCTATCTTTTTAAAAAGCGTCTTTCACATCTATCTATCTATCTATCTATCTATCTATCTATCTATCTATCTATCTATCTATCTATCTATCTATCTATCTATCTATCTATCTATCTATCTATACAGTAGCCATCCCTCGCGGCTTCGTCTGCATATTAATGAAACAGGACAGTGAGGAGGGCCCCGCCCAGCTCTCTACGCCTGACATCACTCTTCCCCCTCCCCTCGGCCTGCAGCCTCTGTCTCAGATTAGTGCGAATATATCGCTCCTGCAAGCGAACTACTGTATAATATGTAGCACAATAAACCGGAATGTTCAAGAAAATTATAGAAAACAAAAGATCTAAATCCGTTAAGTAGTTCTCTGGTTTGCTAACTAAGTGCAGTTAAGGTTACGCCCCAAGGCAGATGCGTGAGTGAGGAGGGCCCAGCAGCCCAATAAGTCTCTTTCAGATTTCCGCTGATAAATCGGTACCGCAAGCAAACTATGATACTTCGCGCGATGAGAAAGTTGCAAAATCAACAAAATGTTCAAGCAAATTATAGAAAAAAAACCCGATCTAAATCCATTAAGTAGTTCTCTCGTGAAAAGCGGACAGACATACAAACGGGTCTAAAAAACTATAAGAAATTTCGTGCTTGGACCACGAAATTTTGAAAACTGTTTCTTAGAGAGCACCTATGGGCCAAGGGTAACCTACATTCCAAATTTCAAGTCCCAAGTCTTCATGGTTCGAGAGATTTTGTGATGAGTGAGTCAGTGGTATTTGGCTTGTATATATATAGATATAGTATATAGTGGCTTTTCTATCTATCTATCTATCTATCTATCTATCTATCTATCTATCTATCTATCTATCTATCTATCTATCTATCTATCTATCTATCATGTGTCTTTCAGATCCATCTGTAGTCAAATGAGCTCATAAAGTTAATAATTTCTTTCATTCAATAATAACAAGAATTTCCCAGCTTCATCTTGCTCTCAGTTCCTCCTGGTGTCCCTTCCTGATGGCCCTTATGCTCTTAACGAACTCCTTATAATTTCTTTGAACCTTAAACTCCTGAGCCCAGAGTCAATCCCCCTTCCCAGGGGTTAGTTATTCTGTGATCGATCGGGCAAATCCAAATCCTCAGTTGTACAGTTAGAAAACACCTGAAGGAGTAAGACGTTTCCATGCATGTTTCTGCTTACTCATTTCCACAGATAAATCTATCACATTCAGTGCATTCACATACTTCAAAGAAGCCCACCGTAGTTATTTTTACTCCTGCAAACTTTTCTGTCTGCTCAACATCTGATCTCACACAAGATGCAGCTGGAAGCCTTTTACAGGGCAGTAAGTACATGTGGAACGCTTGCATTCTCCAAAGTTATCCTCTCATCAGCATAAGACAAGTACAAATATGTTCTTCCCTGTTAAACAAATGCAGTAGAAAAGAAAAAAGAAGCTAAAAATAAAATTCCCACATACTTACAAGTATACTTTCCACAGAACGGACGGGCAGCTCCTTTATCCCAAGCAGGGATGTGTCTGCTTAAAACAGCCTGGCTGGCCAATTGCAGCTCGTGCCTGCAGAAAGGGGGAGAGGTAACACCTACAGCTGTACACCCTCTCGTGGAAGAGGCACTCCGTCCTGTAAAGTCCTGAAGGGATCTCATTCACCGGCGTCAGAGGGCATGCCTGTGTTCTGAGCTCTCCACACTAGAAAGCAGACTTGAGTCAGGCTGACTTTTTTTCAAGATTCTGTAACTAGTAATTTGAATGTAAATGAATAAAGCCTTTATAATGCTTGCCTTTTATGGGAAGAAAGAAGAATTTTGATATATTTTAAACTTTTTAACACCGGAAAGACCTTCCCAATGTTAAAGCTGGAGGCGATTTTGGTCTTTTTCTTTCGTTTTTTCCATTACGGAAAGCACCAATTTAGAATTGGTATTTTAATAATCTAATCATGTCTTGTGTTTTGCGCCCACTATTGTGAACACTGCCTCCTAACCTCTCTAGAAGAAATCTAGAATAACACCCAGAGACTAATGAACTGTGGACCAGCGATGCATTTTCGACATAGTTTCCTAGAGGCATTTGGAAAAGGTGGCGGTGTAAGATAAAAGAGAGAAACACAAATAACACAAGCAAAGAGAGGAACACATATCTTTGATATAATATAACATTTTCAAACCCACTTGAGCTAATCCAGGGTCATAATTGGCCAGATCCTATCCTGGCAGAGACTAAACCAGGGCAACAAACTAGTTCTTCATTTTAAAGTATGTTGAATATATCTTGGACATATGGGTGGTGTCACGGTTAGTGCCCCAGGTTCAAGTCCGCCGTCTTCATGATTGTAAAGAGGAGACGCAACAACATTAAAGAGTTGGGGCACCACCTTGGTGACCCCGTGTAATTGTAAGAATTGAAAACACAAAAATACATGCCACAAATTGCATGTCTCTCTTTTCAGACGAGAGCTCAAAAAGAACAGAAGCCACCATGTGGGGACTTGGCAGGAAAGAGCGGGTCCAGGAGGGTGGAATACAGAAGTGATGTCAATGGTGGAGTGGCTGTCAGTCTTCAGTTCTGCAGATGGAGGAAGAGAGAAAGCATTAGCACACAGCGCCATCACTGGAGTTCTTAATCTGCCTCCTATACACACACTCCGGTTACATAGGATACGAGTGAGTGTGCCATGCAATTAACTGACACCCCATCCAGATCTGGGTCCTACCTTGCACCCAGTGAATCTTGGGAGGCCATCAGTTGTTTTCTGCCTTGAATTTAGTATGGCAGCTAGAACATAGATATTTTTCAAATATATATGTTACTGACCGCCAATGTATGAAAAGCAGGCATTGTATAGAATGCATAGGCAATATATACAATGCCGAAAATTGGACATCAAAGTATGAAATGATTAATACAGTGGTGTGAAAAACTATTTGCCCCCTTCCTGATTTCTTATTCTTTTGCATGTTTGTCACACAAAATGTTTCTGATCATCAAACACATTTAACCATTAGTCAAATATAACACAAGTAAACACAAAATGCAGTTTGTAAATGGTGGTTTTTATTATTTAGGGAGAAAAAAAAATCCAAACCTACATGGCCCTGTGTGAAAAAGTAATTGCCCCCTGAACCTAATAACTGGTTGGGCCACCCTTAGCAGCAATAACTGCAATCAAGCGTTTGCGATAACTTGCAATGAGTCTTTTACAGCGCTCTGGAGGAATTTTGGCCCACTCATCTTTGCAAAATTGTTGTAATTCAGCTTTATTTGAGGGTTTTCTAGCATGAACCGCCTTTTTAAGGTCATGACATAGCATCTCAATTGGATTCAGGTCAGGACTTTGACTAGGCCACTCCAAAGTCTTCATTTTGTTTTTCTTCAGCCATTCAGAGGTGGATTTGCTGGTGTGTTTTGGGTCATTGTCCTGTTGCAGCACCCAAGATCGCTTCAGCTTGAGTTGACGAACAGATGGCCGGACATTCTCCTTCAGGATTTTTTGGTAGACAGTAGAATTCATGGTTCCATCTATCACAGCAAGCTTTCCAGGTCCAGAAGCAGCAAAACAACCCCAGACCATCACACTACCACCACCATATTTTACTGTTGGTATGATGTTCTTTTTCTGAAATGCTGTGTTCCTTTTACGCCAGATGTAACGGGACATTTGCCTTCCAAAAAGTTCAACTTTTGACTCATCAGTCCACAAAGTATTTTCCCAAAAGTCTTGGCAATCATTGAGATGTTTCTTAGCAAAATTGAGACGACCCCTAATGTTCTTTTTGCTTAACAGTGGTTTGCGTCTTGGAAATCTGCCATGCAGGCCGTTTTTGCCCAGTCTCTTTCTTATGGTGGAGTCATGAACACTGACCTTAATTGAGGCAAGTGAGGCCTGCAGTTCTTTAGACGTTGTCCTGGAGTCTTTTGTGACCTCTCAGATGAGTCGTCTTTGCGCTCTTGGGGTAATTTTGGTCGGCCGGCCACTCCTGGGAAGGTTCACCACTGTTCCATGTTTTTTCCATTTGTGGATAATGGCTCTCACTGTGGTTCGCTGGAGTCCCAAAGCTTTAGAAATGGCTTTATAACCTTTACCAGACTGATAGATCTCAATTACTTCTGTTCTCATTTGTTCCTGAATTTCTTTGGATCTTGGCATGATGTCTAGCTTTTGAGGTGCTTTTGGTCTACTTCTCTGTGTCAGGCAGCTCCTATTTAAGTGATTCCTTGATTGAAACAGGTGTGGCAGTAATCAGGCCTGGGGGTGGCTACGGAAATTGAACTCAGGTGTGATACACCACAGTTAGGTTATTTTTTAACAAGGGGGCAATTACTTTTTCACACAGGGCCATGTAGGTTTGGATTTTTTTTCTCCCTAAATAATAAACACCATCATTTAAAAACTGCATTTTGTGTTTACTTGTGTTATATTTGACTAATGGTTAAATGTGTTTGATGATCAGAAACATTTTGTGTGACAAACATGCAAAAGAATAAGAAATCAGGAAGGGGGCAAATAGTTTTTCACACCACTGTATTTCATACATTACCTAGGGATTCTATGCAATGCCAAAAGACAAACCGGCAAAGTATAAAATACTCCAGCTAATGACGCTTCTAATGTCACATGACTTTCGACGCTCGGGCTCAGACGGAGAATTACCCATTTGCATTTCAGTCTTTGTTCGGAAGTGACGAAATACGCTACTTTGAATTTGTTCAGCAAAGACTCTAGCCCATACTGTGTGTAGCAGTAGAGGCGTTTAGCATCCTCTTGAACCCTCAGGTACCACTCCAAACACCAGGTAAATGTACTATTATTATTTATTATACAAAAATTACGTGCACAAAGCACCCTCCACTTCACACTATTCATACAATAAACAAACCAATCACTAATCACAATACTCTCTCTCCTCCGCTTCCAGACACTTAGCCACCCTACCTCCCAGCTCAGCTCAGTGTCTGGGCTTTCCCAGAGTCCTTTTATACTCCCTGACCAGAAGGTGTTCCTGCCCAACAGTCCGCAAGTCCTTATTACTTCCAGGTCAGGGTAAAAGTCCTTTTCTTCAACCTGGAAGTACGTCATCTCTCCTGTTCACGTGACCAGGATGTACTTCCAGGTTATAGGGCACATAAGAATCCACGAGCCTCCCTACAGCGACTCCTGGTGGTCCCCAAGGTATCCAGCAGGGCTGTGTATAAAAACTACAAAGTCCATGAGGCCCTGCTGGAACTCGGGGCACGTCCATGCTGTCGGGAGAGCTCCTCCTGGTGGCCTGGGGGTGAGGGCCAGAAACTCTCGCCGGCCATCCATCACATGTGCTGTATGAAAATGGAAGAGCAAGGTGTAGTGTCCAAGAAGGAATCATGGCATGTTGAAATGCAACGATGATTCTACGATGAACTGTCTAAAAGGTGAGCCAATGCTGCACAAAATCAGTGTTTTCCTAACTGAAACTACTTACCAGAAGTTAGTGAGCAATTTGAAAAAGGTCAAGATGACTACTAAGAAGGAGCCATGAGACTATTGGCTGCTGAATCGCTATGATGTGATATTAGTGGAAAACAAAAGTAAACTGATTTATCCTGTTCAAGAAGGCGTTACTGCTATCCAGTTCTACATCACGGACTCTGAGTTATTTAATGTACTTCATGACGCTCATTTGGCCATTGGCCACGGAGGACGTGACATAATGTTGAAAGAACTTTCACCCAAATACAAGAACATTACTCGTCATGATATTGAACTGTACATTCACCTTTGTGAGCTGTGCCAGAAAAAAACAATAAGAAAGTCCTATACTTTATTTTGTATTCCTTTGTTTTTCATTTATGTCTTTTCAATAAAAGCCTTTTCATGACTCTCTTTAAATACTTTGTGTAAAAGAGGGGTGTCAGGGACCTCTGGAAATGCACTAATTTGCAGGGTTTAGCTAACAGAAAGCAGAGTGCAGGAATCACGGTCAGATGACTGGCGATATGAGACTGTTGAATTCCAGTATTTTATATTTATTTAACGTAAAAAAACAAATGAAACAATAAACAAACAAACATGATGTAGATAAACCGATATGGCGGAAAGAAAAGTCTGTCGTGAACAAGCAACCACTTATGGTTGAGGGCGTGACCTCATTAAACTTTCTTGCACTTTGCCTAAATAGCATTTGTCATTCTATATAATGCCTAGGTATTACATACAATGCCTAGGGAAAGTATATATAATGTTAAAATAATTTGCATATTTCAAAAACGCCAGGAATTCTATATATTGCCTAGGCATTCTATACAATGCCTGCTTTTCTTACATTGCTGGTAACATATAAATACCTGTAGTGGGTATTCAGGTCATTTTGTTATAGTTCGGTTAAAGGAATTTCAATTTAAGTTAAAGAAAGCAAACCAACTCATCGGTATACAATACTGGCACAGGTCCTCAGTACCAGCAATGGAGGAAGTCACTGCTCGTGGACGTTTATGTTGATATAAGGAGATTTGCTCATTGGTGCAAGAAAGCATTTAACAGATTCCATGGAATGCGGAACACCATATTTAATTTTTTTATATATTTACACAAATGCCCCTAATGAAATCTGCGTCCTTTTCTGACAACCACACAAAGAAAAAGAAGAAATAAGAGTGAAAAGGAGTCAAAAAGGCCAAGTTTGTTTGTTCTTTGTAAGAACCATTCAGCTCATTAGGTACATATGGAGAAAATTAAAGTTTAATTTGCAACAGAGACGCTGCTAGGTTTAGAGGGGCTGAGCTGCTCGGTGGGTGATGTTTGGCAGAGAAAGTCTAGCCGGAGTCTTAATTAAAGTAACTGGGAACCGCAACCAAGGAGACTCGGATATCATCATGTGTATGATGTGAGACCACAGAGCTGGTTAGTCCTCTTGAGTAGGCTCTTCAGAATGCAGTCAGCTTTATGGTGCTGCAATGAGAAAGGTGTCTATTCAGGCCAGGAATGCTAGCTTACCAGGACTGAGCATCACTAACTGGTTAAAGCTTACAAAACAGAACTCTTTAAAGAGGAATTTCACAAACATGGCCATGTGAAAGGGCATCATCCATCTACCTGGTATCATATGTCTGTCTAATTTCAGAGTCCAGGGTCATCCTGGCAGACAAAGCATCTTGATATACATAACTATTTGATAAAGGTCATATGGGAAATAAGGTAAGGTAAGGCATACTTAGAAATAAAATGTAGAGGTGTATGCTACTACCTGCAGGCAAAAGTAACAAAAATCAAAAAATGAGATGGACTATGAAACAAATATAGGTTTAAAGATGGCACAAGATTCTTATCATTTAGCTAACGTGCAGATGCAATTAAAGCATTGTAGCATTCATTTGACAACTTTTAACTTGTAATATGCTAGAGAGGCAGAGATAATGTAATATGCTAGAGAGGCAGCATCTGGAGTAACTCCTGCAGATTGGACCCCATGTTACAGAAAAGATACAACAGCAGAAAAGAGAAGCCAAATGCATCTTGAGACAAAAGGCAATGTCATACTCTGAAAGGCTCGGGGAATTGAACCATTGGGACCCAATCTAGTCTTCAAAATACTCAAAGGCAACGGTAAAGTTGATCCAGGAGCAAATTCCACACTGAAGAACACCTTCGGGAAGTTAGTGAGAAATATACGCCATGATGCGTTACAGTTACAGAGTCTTACTTTCACATTTTTCAGACTGGCTGCTGCATGTGTGGAGTTTGCATATGTATGTGTCATGTGATATGTATATTACATTAATGCGACAAAGTGACACATACACAGGCTCGCAAGAGAGAGAGACACACACACACAGGTGCGCGAGAGAGAGAGACACACACGCACAGGCGCACGAGAGAGACACACACAGGTGCGCGAGAGAGAGAGACACACACACAGGCGCGCGAGAGAGACACACACAGGCACGTGAGAGAGACACACACACACAGGCGTGTGAGAGAGACACACACAGGTGCGCAAGAGAGAGAGGCACACACACACACAGGCAGCGCGAGAGAGACACACACAGGCGAGTGAGCAAGAGAGAGGGGGCTGGACGTATAAGGCAGAGAAGGCAGTTAAAGAATACACTGGGCTTGTTTTTGTTTTCACTTCTGTTTACAGCGATTGGTTCGTAGTGTGCATTGTTGCAATGTTACTTTTCTTGGTGGTTTATTAAATTACGGATTTTTTCAAATGTTCATTTTTTCCCCGTGCTTAAAACTCATTAAAAAAAAAGTGTTTTTAGCCAGCGGTTGGTAGCGCTATAGCGCAAACTATTGTAGTGTTAGTTTTCTCTGTTGTTCAAGGTTTTCTCAGTGTTATTCAATGTTTTTACATTTAGTTTACTATTACGCTGTGCATTCTATGGCATAATTAACTATATTTGTGCTTAAAAACTTAAAAAAAATATATATTTACATACAGTTCATGTCGTCTGGAACGGATTAATTGTATGTACATACAATCCTATGGAGAAAATTACTTCGGTTTACGACCAAATCGGGTTACAACCAGAGTTTTGGAATGAATTATGGTCGTGAACCGAGGTTCCACTGTATATTGGAAGTCGCAGAAATAGTGAGGAGCGGTTTCCACTATCTATATATACAGTTTAGGGGGTACACTTGTTGCAATAAGACATGAAACATACCTAACTTTTATAAGTACACAGCAAGGAATGAGCAAGCGAAATTTCAGCTTCCCCTATATGGAAAGTGGGAGAATTAGTGATAAGTCAGTGAGAGCTTTGCCTTTTATATGTATAAATAAATATAACACCAGGTCATGTCACTTGCAGAAATTCCCAGATGATGCTGCACTAATGGGGTGTATTGATAAAAGGGATGAGACAGAGTATAGGAAGCACTTGGAGAACTTTGTTTTTGGTGCAAAATGAATTGTCTGCAACATTACATCAGCAAAATCAAGGAACTGGTTACTGACTTTTGTGGCACCAAGGAGCCTCTATTTCTGGTCACTATTCAGGGACTGGATGTGGTGCATTGCTACAAATACTTGGGGGTCTAAATCATTGACAGGCTTGACTGGCTGGTGTAGTAATACAGAGGAACTACACAAGAAAGGGCAGAACAGATTGTTTTCTCTTTGGAGACTGCATTCCATTAATATTGTGAAATCTTTCACATATTTTACAGCTCTGCGACAGCCAGTGCAATTTTCTATGCTGTGGTTTGCTGGGCTGGTAACATCACTTGAAGAGAGGCCCAACAAATAAACAAGATAATTAAAAAGGCAGACTCAGTTGTAGGATGCACTCTGGGTGTCCTGGATGTGCTAGCGAAGGATAGAGTTAAAATAAAACAGAGTGTCATTATGAGCAATGTTGCACATCCCCTCTCTAACGCAGTTACACTGAAGAATCTATTGGGCTTCTGTAAAAAAAGCAAATTTCCCCTGGCGATAAATAAAGTTATATCCAGATAGATTGATAGTTAGATAGATGAGACAGAAGTACATACTGTAATAAAAAATATAGTTGCACCAGATATTTGAAAAATTAAAATATGTGTTTGAGTTTAAATGTTGTCACACACGTCCGACTAGGAGCGAGCTGAGTGGACCAAGTGGAGGTGATTACCCTCCGGGCCAGGGGGTGGGGGTGCTCTAAACTTATTTCTGTTATCTCTGCAGACCAAATACGGGAAAACCTGCCTGATTTAACGTCACTTCCTGTTCCAGCACCCAGACTGACGTCACTTCCTGTTCCATTCAAATGACATCACTTCCGGTTTACAACTTATAAAATCTCCATCTTGCCAAACTAGTTCAGTTCAATCTGGGAACTCAACCTGAGAACATCCTCTTGTTTCTTTAAACCTTTTGCAGCCAGGGATAATATACGGGTGGCTGCCCCAAACCTTTTCAGTGTGTTGAGACTCATTCTTTCACAATGTTTAATGTCTAAATATTCTCAGTTGTAACAGAAATTTGTCCTTTTTCACTCCCTCATAGAGGTCCCAAGAGATCTTGATCCCTAGTAAAGTATTAAAGATTAAAACTAACATCATATTCATAATAACTGACTTTGAAATAGTCTGATGATACTCCACATGCTTACATTTCAAACGTGTCATTTTTAATCTTCTAGGAGAGGCTCTTAGAGAACTAGGACCACCGGAAAAAGTACCAATTATCAAAAATATTATCATATTTGTGATCAGCAACCTTGAAGTAGCATAACACGACACTCCACATGCTTATATTATTAATCCCTGTTTTGTGAAAAGGAGTAAATTTGACCCTTCATGTCCCATTAAGATGTGGACCCCCAGGGGTCGGCACAACTTCAAGTTCTTCTGATCATTTTCGCTGAAGATACAGTATCATTTGGTTTACTCTTTATCATGAGGGTGTAATTTCCTACTTAAAATATAGTCCTACAATGGCCTAAAAATTAGGGTTTTTGAGGGTCAAAAAAAGAGGGAACCCCAAAAAGCCTGTCTTGAATGTCTTGCATAACTAGACATCAAGACGAGTCGAATGGTAAATCTTATGTGGGGTTTTTCTTATAATGGTGAGTAAGGAGGTGCTGGAGAAAAAACTTAATTGATTCCAAAGTGCTGACATTTTCTTAGGAATGCAAAATGTAAAGACTCGGCTGTTAGAGTTATTCAGGGTAGTAAGGTGGCACAATAGTTAGTTTTGCTGCCTCAAAGCACCAGAATCCTTAGCTTGATTTTTGGTCTGGTCACTGTTTGTATACAGTTTGCACATTCTACTTGGCTTTTTGGTTAATTATTGCATTTAAATGAGTAAATGAGTGTGTGTGAGATGGACTGGTGTCATGTTCAGACGTGGCAAGTGCCTAGCATTTGGTGCTACCAGGATGGGCTCCACCCCTTATGAGAATATGCAATATTTAAGTATTAATAGGTGAAGCGACTTGTCAGAGGTAGGGTTTAAACCCTCCTGAAGTATCAATCAGATCATTTCACCATGAACTTCCATGTTTGTGCATCAACCACTCATCCAATTACATTTGTAGTCAGATTTATAGATCACCAGGAGACCAGGCCTGAAAGAGACTACTGTAAGTGTCATGGAGGGAGGACAAGCAAGAAATCATGCTCCATCCCGGCCAGGAGGCTATAAATAGGGAGTAGAGACTTAACCCTGCCAGAACGCCTTACAATCTTCATCCCAACTGGTACATAAGAATATTGGATGGACTGGGCGAACATGAAGGCTGGGAGCAGTTCATTTCCCAACATGGCAGATGGCAGGGTTCCTCTGGAAGAACCCATTTAGAGCACCTGCAGGCAGGGCTGTCTTAATAGCATTATGGACCCCCTGGCAAAACAGTGCATTCGGCCCCTACCTACACAACCACTCAGCAAGTCACAACATACATAGGATAGCATGGGGCCATGTGAATATGAATTGGAGTCTGGAGATGCAGCCCTGTCAAGGTCCTTGGGCGCTGATGGGGTAGGACCACCCTGTTTTCCACACAACTCAGAAGTGCTTCGGATGACCCATGCCATGTCACTGGATGCAGTCTAAGGTCCAGTTTAAAGAAAGCCTGCAGCCTCACCTCAGGAAGTCAGGAGTCAGCAGTCAGCTGGCGACACTCACATGGAGGAAAAAACGAGAAGAACTTGCTTATTACATTCTTGAGTTGATTTTGGGTGGTGTTTGATTGGAAAGGTGTTGGCAACAAATAAGAATCCTTTATTTGTGTTGGGTAACATTGTGTCTGTTGCTTGGGGCTCAGAGGTACCCCTTGTGGTTACACTACTATCACAGTAAGTCAGTCAATCACAGGACACACTTACAGTACGCATGTACATACCTGCACTCACTAATACCAGGTCGTCTTAGCGATGACAATTACTTCAATATACACGTCTGTAGGGCCAGTCCATCCATTTTCTAGCCCACTTATCAAGTCAGGGTTGTAGAGGGCCTGTGAATATCATGGGAGCACTTGGCCAAAGTGAAGAACATCCCCATTACACACTGATACACATGCCCATACTCACTCATACCAGAGCCAGTTTAGTGATGCAGAATAACCTCATATTGTATATCCATCTTTAGGATGTTGGAGGAAATTCAAAGAAAGTTTGCAAAAAAAAAAACAAAAAACAAGAGGATGGACAAAAGCCAGGCACTGAACTGAAATCAAGTCCCGCAAAGTTAAAAGTTAGTGGCGCCACCCATTTTTGTAATAAAGTCTTCTTATATGATATGCTACCTTGGCTGTCCTTTTGTCTGTCCAGGATTTTAAATCACCTGTAGCTCGCAAACCGTTTGACCGATTGACCTGAAATATGGTACACATATACTACGTGACGTCTACTATCCGCTTTCAGGGTGATGATTTTTATTACTCTTATTATTTTTATTTTATTTTATTGTAGAATCAACTCTCTGCAGCGGCCAGAAGGTTTGGCCGTGTGGCGCATGCGTACGGGTGCCATTCTCATCTCTACCACCTTCACCGTCATTTCCCCTACCTCTTCATATCTTAAATCATTCTTGAGGCAGATTGAACACTTAATTGCCAGCTTAAGTGAAAAAATTAAGGAAAACGTACTAAGTAATTGCAACACGAACACTGACCTAATCAGTTTTAACGCAAAAAGATGCTGACCACTAGGGTGGAGAAAAGAAGAGCTGCTCAGGAAGAAGTGAGCGCATCAACCTCGGAGCAAACGAGTGCTAAACGTACAGAGAAAGAGGATGAAAACTATAAGTCAAGTGTATTCATCGTGCAGTGCGCCATAACAGGTAGTTAATAATTACTATTAACCAGTAGTGAATGATGAGATCAAAGTGTAAACAAGGATCTTAGTTTTACTGTAAAATCTGTTCAGCTTTTTGGGAAACATGGCAAACATCACTTTTGGAAAAGTCTAAGAAAACCTCAGAAAAGCAGATTATCCCAAATTTTTTCTAAACTTACTGAGATGAGTGAACCCCACTGATGATTTCATCTATTAAAGCTCCCATGACCTGCAGCTGAATTAAGCAGATTTGAAAATGTGACCTTATGTTATTTCACATAATCAATAGAAGGTGCCAGACGGAGACAATGATGATCCACATGTGGGTCCACTAATCTGTCACGAGACAACTAAACTGGGGTGATCTCTGATAATAATGATTTTGAAAAACAGAATTAGGTCAACAAGCAGAAAGAAGAAAATAAAGAGGATTTAGTAGAATATCAGCCTTTTGTGACTTGGAATGGACATTAAACATTTCGCTCAGGAATGATATGTTACTTCATCAGGCGCAGATGTTCAGGCGTCAGTATCAATGAACATCTGGTAAGCACACGTCACATGTTTTGCATACAATGTAGAGTAAGCTTTGGTTTTGTTGGTAATTAATTCCCTTCATACTGTATAAATCTCATTCATTTATTTGTTTTTCCATAGAGCTAGAGGCCATGCTAAGATAAGATAAGGTTCTGGGCAGAAACCATACCTGGATGTGACACTTGTTCCTCACAGGTTCCATTAAAACAACTTGCATATGAAGAAGTTAAGCCTCTTCATAAAAAAAAAAAATAATGAAAATGTTGCTAATTATCCAAATATGAGTATACACCCATCAATTAACTCCTTGTAACCAGGGGTAGTAAAAACAAACAAACAAAATATGAATATTGCGTTTCACGTTAAATTAAAATTTTTCTCTCTTCACAAAGCAAAGTGGACAAGCATAGCTGAGTGTAGCTGAGAGAAGTCGCCACTCTGCATTTAGCTGGGGGGCTACAGTGGTGTTCTGTGCAGCCAAAAACCTCAGATCAGTTCCTGGTCTTGTCACTTTGCACTTTCTCTCCATGTCTCTCGCATGTTCTGTCACATCTGAGTCTGAATATTGATACTCATTGTCCTGTTGTGTTTGACTGAGTGAGTGTGCAAGGCAATAAAGAGGTGCTCTTACCAGGCTTAATTTATGCATGCACTCAGTGCTGCTAGGACAGGCTCCCATTCCCTGCCACCCTGAACTGGAAATGTGAAGAATTGCTCTGGGCTGAGAGTGCACAAGTGTCCAGTTTGGGGTGAATCCTGTCCTGTGCCTGCTTCTGTTAGGACAGCAGGGCCGTCTTAACAGCTGTCACACACGTGCGCGTAGGAGGCAGTCAACAAGCTCAAAGGTGAGTGAAATATCCTGAGATGAGGGGTTGATATGCAGTAACGCTGACACTCTCTATTTCTTTCCATCAGACAACAGGAAGAAAAATAACTACGTACTGCCGGATTCCAAAGATGGCTGCCGAAAACATTATGTCCATCAAACTCAGATGATGTCACTTCCGGCCCTTTCATATGATGTTTCTTCTGCCTCCTCCTGATGACATTGCTACCATTACCACATCATTCCTGGTACGCCTTTGATGATGTTGCATCCGTCCCACAGCTTCTACGTCATCTCCTGCCAACTCACTTCCCGTCTCCATTTTGTTTGTCTGTATAAAAACGCCATATTTGCCTGTAAACGGTGTCGAAAACGATTTATGTTTTTGATTGCTAAAAGAAGTCTGCGTATTTTCTTTGTCCTAATGACATTATATGGGGTCAGTTAAATGCCCAGCGTGCCCATGCGTTAAGACAGCCCTGCAGGACAGGCTCCAGGCGTAAATTTCACACAAACATTAGGGAGTTTTTCTTTACACAAAGAATGACAGACATATGGAATAAGACACCAAGTCATGTGGTCGACAGTAGGACTTTAGGGACTTTCAAAACTCAACAATGTAATTCAGGAAGAATTAAGTGGATAGGACTGGTGAGTTTTGTTGGGCTAAAAGGTCTGTTCTTGCCAAGATTGTTCTAATTTTCGAGAGAGACGTGGAGATAGCAAACCAGATGAACAACTTTTTTAACAGGTTTGACCACCCTAACCCACTCTCACCTCGGGATACTGCACCCTCCACCCATCCTTCTGCTGATACCAGCATAGGAGAGAGTTTCCCCCCAACCCACAATTACAGCAGCCCAGGTAAGCAGAGAGCTGAGGAGACTTTGTGCCAGCAAAGCAGCAGGTCCAGATGGAGTATCGCCACGACTGCTGAAGGTCTGTGCGTCGGAGGTGGGGAGTTCTCTACAGCGCATCTTCAACCTGAGCCTGGAACAGGGGAGAGTCCCGAGGCTTCAGAAAACATCTTGCATCACCCCAGTCCCAAAGGTATCACATCCTAGTAAGCTGAATGACTTCCGGCCTGTCGCTCTGACGTCGCATGTGATGAAAACCATGGAGCGGCTGCTGCTTCACCACCTGAGGCCACAGGTCCGTCACACCCTCGACCCTCTGCATTTCGCATACCAGGAGACGGTGGGAGTGGAGGATGCCATCATCTATATGCTACACCGATCCCTCTTACGGTTGGACAGAGGCAGTGGTGCTGTAAGAATTACTGTATGTTTCTGGACTTCTCTAGCGCCTTCAACACAATCCAACCTCTGCTCCTTAGGGACAAGCTGACAGAGATGGGAGTAGATTCATACCTGGTGGCATGGATCGTGGACTATCTTAAAGACAGACCTCAGTATGTGCGTCTCGGGAACTGCAGGTCTGACATTGTGGTCAGCAACACAGGAGCACCACAGGGGACTGTACTTTCTCCAGTCCTGTTCAGCCTATATACATCAGACTTCCAATACAACTCGGAGTCCTGCCACGTGCAAAAGTTTACTGATGACACTGCTATCATGGGCTGTATCAGGAGTGGGCAGGAGGAGGAGTATAGGAACCTAATCAAGGACTTTGTTTAATGGTGCGACTCAAACCACCTACAACTGAACACCAGCAAAACCAAGGAGGTGGTGGTGGATTTTAGGAGGCCCAGACCCCTCATGGACCCCGTGATCATCAGAGGTGACTGTGTGCAGAGGGTGCAGACCTATAAATACCTGGGAGTGCAGCTGGATGATAAATTGGACTGGACTGCCAATACTGATGCGCTGTGCAAGAGAGGACAGAGCCAACTATACTTCCTTACAAGGCTGGCATCCTTCAACATCTGCAATAAGATGCTGCAGATGTTCTATCAGACGGTTGTGGCAAGCGCCCTCTTCTACGCAGTGGTGTGCTGGGGAAGCAGCATAAAGATGAGGTACGCCTCACACCTGGACAAACTGGTGAGGAAGGCAGGCTCTATTGTTGGCATGAAGCTGGACAGTTTAACATCTGTGGCAGAGCGATGGGCGCTAAGCAGGCTCCTGTCAATCATGGAGAATCCACTGCATCCACTAAACAGTGTCATCTCCAGACAGAGGAGCAGCTTCAGCGACAGACTGCTGTCAATGTCCTGCTCCACTGACAGACTGAAGAGATTGTTTTCCTCCCCAACACTTTGCGACTCTTCAATTCCACCCGGGGGGATTTAAACGTTAACATCATTCAAAGTTATTGTCTGTTATACCTGCATTGTTAACACTCTTTAATTTAATATTTTCTTTATCAGTATGCTGCTGCTGGAGTATGTGAATTTCCCCTTGGGATTAATAAAGTATCTATCTATCTATCTATCTATCTATCTATCTATCTATCTATCTATCTATCTATCTATCTATCTATCTAATACTCTAAAATAATTCCCCTCCATTCCCTTCAGGGCTGGCGCTTTCTTGGACCACTTTTAGCCACAGGCTCATTCCACTAGCAGTGTGCTAAGAAGTGCCTCTGGGGGGTTTTTCTGCCCACTGCTATCAGGCAATTCAGTGCTTCCACCCAATGTACTCTTTAAGTTCAGTTTGAAATTCTACACAATATTCATTTATTTATTGATCAATTAACTGATTGGCTGTATTATCTGTCCTGTGAGTCTGTATCCTTATTTTGTATATTTCTGCTGCTGTAAGTATGTGAATTTCCCCTTGGAATTTATAAAGTTTATCTAACCTAATCTAATCTAATGTAATAATTCAGAGTTCATTTCATATATTGTGAATAAAACTTACAAATAAAACTTTTATTGTATAAAAATACCATTATTGCCTGTAAACTATGTCAAACACGATTTATGTTTTTGTTCGCTAAAAGAAGTCTGCGTCTTTTCTTTGTCCTACGGACATCATACGGGGACAGTCCACAAACCTTTTTACTTGTTGAAGCCTCTTATTTCCTAAGTGAATTCATTACACAGCATTATAGGCCCCCGGGCAAAGCAGTGCACTGGGACCCCTACCTGCACAACCACTCAGCAAGTCACAACATACATAGATTAGCATGGGCCCTCTATGCTTGTGGGGCCCCCTGGGCAACTGCCCAGAGTGCCCATGCGTTAAGACGGCCCTGCAGGACAGGCTCCAGCTGTATCGTTTTCCTAAGTGGATTTGGTAAGTGGCACATTTGACAGACATAAGTGGTAGGATAATTCCCAGCTCTAATCTGGTCTGATATGACTACATATGGATGTGCCCAATGAACTGGTGACCCAAGCAGGGCTCATTCCATCCTCACACTCAGTGCCGCCCTAATTTCGTCTGGAGCCATTTGACCTCTGTAAAGTAAGTTAAAAATGGATGTTTAACTGTCTGGCTAGATAAAGAGCCACATAGTTGTGTGAAGTGTACTGGACATTATTCCAAGCACTATTACTCCACTGTCTCTACATGAATCATTTACAAATAATCCAATACATGTGCTTTAGAGAGTTGCTTTGATTATGAGCTCAAGCCAGAACATCAATCCAGTAATCCTATTTTTCTTATTATTATTATCATTTTTGTACTTATTGTTCGGTTTTGCCTCTCTTATTTTAAAATAAAGAAGAACAGATGGATGTTGTGCATTAGTAATTACAAAAGCATTTAATTTATTTTCTACCCAACTTAATCTAAATTTAGAATTATGATGAGGCAGTGCCTGCCAGGAAGAACCGGGAACAATCCTAGATGGTGTGCCAATGCTTCGCTGGGCACACAACTGTGTCCACCTAGATGTAATGCTATTATCATTGTTTCCATTTTGCATGATTATTTAAAGTTATATTTTGCTCTGTCGGAATTTTAACTATTTGATTACATTTGTGATAAATAAAGCAAATGAAACAGATTAAGGGTTGAGGAGCCTCCCCGTATACTGGTTGAAGGTTCCAGTAATCAGCAACAAGGTCAAAATCACAACAAAAAGTTTGATACATCTGACAAAAACACAGGGGTCAGGAGGCTTTTTATAAAGGGACAAATCAAAATAATGGAAGTGACGAAGAGGGAGGGTGCGGTAGATGGTGTCAGGAGCGGAGGGACGGAACTGAAGTCATCAGGACGGGACCGGAAGTGAGGTGATTCCCTGGGGCGGAACGGAGAGTTTTCTTTATGGTGCGGAATGTGGCAGAGATAGGTACATTCATTGAGGTACGGACTTTTTACTCAGGCGTCTTTCTGTAGATGAAAAGAAGAGAAGAGCATTAATACCGTGATCTGGATCCCCATTTCTTGTAGTTTCACGCACGATAGAGCCCACTGACTGTCCCTTAATCGCATGTGTGTGACACATTTAATTTTAAAATAATGAATCAATATTTCAGTCTTTTTTATGTGGCATCGTCTCAAATAGTGATTGTCATCTGTCAATACATCCATCTATCCATTATCTAAATACTTTTCTGTTAGGACTCAGAGTTTATCAACTTTAGATGCAAGGCAGGGAACAACCCTCGAATGGATGGCAGCTTTCTAGTGTGGAATTCCGGGTGGCGTACAGGTCCCCAAACCCGGACACAGACAGGAACAGAGACGCAAGTTCAAGGCAACAACTTTTATTTCTCATGGGGCAGCGCTTTTCCCTCACTCCCCACTTCAAAGCACAGTACATCTAGCCGTAATACTCTGTCCCTTCCTTCTTCTTTTTCTTTTCCTTCTCTCTTTCTCTAATTCTCTGCCATCTCCACTCCATCTCCCAGCAAGCTTTGTCCTCCACCTCCCGACTCTGGCTCTCCGAATGGAGTTGGGTGGCTTCTTTTATTCTGCACCATGGAGTGCTCCTGGTGGATCATCAGGATTACCTGGAATCACTCCCAGGATTTGTGGAAATCCATTTCATGGCTCTGCAACTCCCCCTGGCAGCCCCCACGGAACCCAACAGTGCTGCACCAAACTCCAGCTCCCAGCATGCCCCGTGGGAATCCGTGGTGCCACAGCCACCAAGGAGGGGCTGCCCTCTAGCATCCCAGGGGAGGTAGTGCCTCGCAGATGCTCTCTCCCCCGGTACATCCATCCAGGTGGCGTCTTAGCCGGATAATGGCCGAGGTCGCCCGTCACACTAGCTGGATGCATTCACTCATAACAAGCCAGTGGGATGTTTCATAGCACAAAGTAATTAACTCAACTGGACTACAGTACAATTGACACCAAGGAAACTTTTATAATAAAAGTAGAAGGTGTTTGCACTTTGAATGTGTTTGGCTGTCACTGTCTCATATGGTAAACAATGTGTGTGATGTGTTTTTATACAATATACAGTACAAATGCTAACCATGAGGGATGTCACATAACATGGAAAGAGCAGGTGTTTTACTGAACAGCCAGCATGGATTCAGAAGAGGGAGGTTATGTTTAACCAACATGTTGGAATTGTAATCCAAAATGCAGCTGCAAGAATTATTACAAGAACAAGAAAATACGAACATATAACTCCAGTTCTTAAATCCTTACACTGGCTCCCGGTTAAGTTTAGGGCAGATTTCAAAATCCTCCTTTTAACATATAAAGCATTAAATGGCCAAGGTCCGGTTTACTTGTCTGAACTTATCATGACTTGCAAACCAGAGCGCACATTAAGATCTCAAGATGCTGGTCTGCTTATGATTCCAAGGATTAATAAAATAACAGTGGGAGGTCGAGCTTTTAATTACAGGGCCCCTAAACTGTGGAATGGTCTGCCTGCTACTATAAGAGATGCCCCTTCAGTCTCAGCTTTTAAATCCCGGCTGAAGACTCACTACTTCAGTTTAGCATATCCTGACTAGAGCTCTGATTAACTGTACAGATTGCATCTCTTTTGTTAGTCATTAGCACCAAAACATAAGTAATAAGATAGTTATAATTGGTTACTAACCCTCACCTATTCTGTTTCTCTTCTCGGTGCTCAAATGTGGCACTCGGTGCCACGGCCCACCTGTCAAGTTGTTTTGCCTGCCTAAGGTAAAGTCATCCCTGATGGAGGATCGCAGGAATCGTGGGAAAGAGGGGTCCTTTCATCGGATTGGCTGGCCCAGCACTGTTTCAGCCGTGGAATGGCCAAATGGGGGAGGCAGCTTGAGGGATGAGGTCTCCAGGACTCTAAACAAATCCAAATCATATTATGTGATATCATCTACTGCTAAATTCTGGTCTGTACTTCTAAAATTTTTATTTTTATACTGTATTGAGAATTTGTTTTGTTCTGTGTATTGTGTTGTATTGACCCCCTTCTTTTTGACACCCACTGCACTCCCAACCTACCTGGAAAGGGGTCTCTCTTTGAACTGCCTTTCCCAAGGTTTCTTCCATTTTTCCCTACTAGGTTTTTTTTGGGAGTTTTTCCTTGTCTTCTTAGAGAGTCAAGGCTGGAGGTCTGTCAAAAGACAGGGCCTGTTAAAGCCAATTGCGGCACTTCTTGTATGATTTTGGGCTATACAAAAATAAATTGTATTGTATTGTATTGTATGAGAAGGCAACAAAAGGATATGATCAAAGAGGAGCTTATAATATTATTTAACTTGACTTTCAGAAAGCATTTCATGACATGCCACATGAGAGGTTGGGCATCAAACTATAAGAAGTGGGAGTTCAGGGTGATGTTTGTAGATGAGATGCAGAATTGGCTCAGACGCAGGAATCAGAGGCTGATGGTGCGAGGAACCAAATCAGAACTGGCCGATGATAAGAGTGGTGAACAGCAGGGGTCAGTGCTGGGGCCGCTGCTATTTTTAATATACTGTATATAAATGATTTAGATAAGAATATAAGTAACAAGCTGGTTAAGGTTGCAGATGATACCAAGATAAGTGGATTAGCAGATAATCTGAATTTCCAATAAGTCATTACAGAAAGACTTTAAAAGCATGCAGCCTTGGGCTGATTTATGGCAGATGAAATTTAATGTCAGTAAATGTAAAGAATTACACATAGGAAGTAAAAATGTTAGTTTTGAATAGACAATGGATGGTCGGAGTCATAGTGAATTCATCACTGTCAAATGCCAGATAGTGTTCAGAAGCCATTAAGAAAGCTAACAGAATGTCAGGTTATATAGCGCCTTGATGTGTGGAGTACAAGTCACAGGATGTTCTGCTCAACTTTTATAACACACTGGTGAGGCCTCATGTGGAGTTCTGTGTGCAGTTTTGGTCTCCAGGCTACAAAAAGGACATACAGTAACTGCGCTAGAAAGGTTCATAGAAGAGCGACTAGGCTGATTCCAAGGCTACAGGAGATGGGTTATGAGGAAAAATTTAAAGAACTGAGCCTTTACAGCATAAGCAAAATAAGATTAAGAGGTGACATGATTAAAGTGTTTAAAATTATGAAGGTGGATTGAGACTGTTACTTTAAAATGAGATCATCAAGAACACGGGAGCAAGGCTGGAAACTGGTTAAGGGTAAATTTTGCACAAACATTAGGAAGTTTTTCTTTACACAGAGAACCAGAGACACCTGGAATAAGACACCAAGTCGTGTGGTCGACAGTAGGACTTTTGGGACTTTCAAAACTCGACTTGATGTAATTTGGGAAGAATTAAGTGGATAGGACTGGTAAGCTTTTTTGGGCTAAATGGCCTATTCTTACCTAGATTGTTCTAATGCTCTAAAATAATTCCCCTTCATTTCTTCCAGGGGTGGCACTTTCTTGGACCACTTTTAGCCACAGGCTCATTCCACCAGCAGTGTGCTAAGAAGGGGTCTTTTCTGCCCACTGCTATCAGGCAATTCAATGCTTACACCCAATGTACTCTTTAAGTTCAGTTTGAAATTTCTACACAATATTCATTTATTTATTGATCAATTAACTGATTGTCTGTATTATCTGTCCTGTGAGTCTGTACCCTTATTTTGTATATTTCTGCTGCTGTAAGTATGTGAATTTCCCCTTGGAATTTATAAAGTTTATCTAATCTAATCTAATAATTCAGAGTTCATTTCTTATATTGTGAATAAAATTTATGACAGTAATCAGTAATCATGAATCACTGCTATGGGTTGTGCTTGAAATGGCTTTGTAAACATTTAGGTTTATATTAGCTATTTAGGCATACATTGTTTAGATTACATTTAAATAGACACATGAATATTTATTAAATGCTACAGTAATGCAAATTTTACTTAGCGGTAGATGCTGTATGAAACAAGCATTATGAGCTGCACAAAATATGATATAAGGGAACCACTGAGTATAAAGAACAGGCAAGAGATGGAATGGAAAGACCAGCAACAATACACCTTTGACATAAAAGAAAATTTGAGCTAGAAAAAGATTGGTAGACTAGTTTATTTATGTTTTCTAGCAATGACAGAAATTACTAGAGGAACATAACATAACATAACGTAATGTAACACAACATAATGTAACGTAACATAACATTCTCAAGCCTGTTTAATTCAAGGGCACAAGGCAGAATCCTGGACGTAGTGCCAGTCCATTACCAGGCTCACTTGAGACTCACACAGAGTAAACTTAAGAGTCACCAGTTAGCCTAAAATGAAGGTCTTCAGGATAAAAACCAAAGCAACAGGAGACCTGCAGAGAACGTCCAAACCACACTTACAGTACTTTCATTAGCCTCAGGATTCATCCCTAAGAATGCCACTCTGTTACTATGTGGCCCATTTAATAGTTGAAAGTAAACATTTTGTACCTTTTCAAGCAAAATTTTGATGAATCCCTAACTCTGCCAAGTCATTAGCTCTTTATAAAAAAGCAGCCACCTCTGGAGGTCATCGTGCCAACAAAGAGCACTGTCTTCACTAAAGTGGATCAAGTCTCTTGTATGAATGATGACGATGTGTGGTTTGCCTTTTCATTAACAGGTTCTTATTTCAAGAAGTTAGCCCAGTATTAAAAATCAAGTTAAGTTCAAATTGTCTGTTTTTTAGTGTCCTTCTATCCTCTTCTTTTGGTGTGGGAGGAAAAGAAGGCTTGTTGTCTACATGTGCAACTCAAAGAGCCACTTCTCAATAGTGCCTGCTTCTTATTGCTCAATTCCTATAAACTGGTTGCACGCTCTTTGTTAATTTTATTATTTTAATACAACATTGAAAAAGAGAATGATACTCTTGCAGTATCTAAAGTATGTTTGATAATGCAGCTGAAGAAGTGAGGATGAATAGGAAGGTTCATGTTTATTGTAACACTCATGGAACAGATCTACACATATCTTTATACAACAGCCTGATAGAACATTCCAGTCTCACACACATTGCATCCAAAGTGTACAGACTCACAAAGAGACAGTGAGAATATTATTGAAAACGATGAGGAAATGAAATGCATTTAAAATTCAAGCCGGAGCTATAACTTTGATGGTATGGGACTTTGGACATTACAGGCACTAAAGTCTGTGTTCTCCAGGTCGTCCTCATCTTTTTCATTTATCTTCATCTGAGGTCCATCCGTAAGACATGTGGTGTATCACTTTCCTCCCCTTTTCCTTCTCATGCACATTTTGCTTTGCTCAGTCTTTCCCATTATACAAAGTACAGTTGTAAAAGACTTGTTATTTCAAATGTCCTGTCTTCAGTGCTCATTGTCCAGATTCCTCTCTCATCTCATATTGTTCTTCTGAACCTTACCATAATCTCTCTCTCTTTCTCTCAACCCAACCCAACAGAAGCTGTTCTCTCTACTAAACTTGCTCTGGCCTCTCAATGGAAATCCCTATGGTCTATCTCTGTTGATTCTTGAAGACCTTCTTTCCATTATATGACTCTAATTTGAACTGTAGGCACTGAGGACTAATGGAGCAACACGTACCAAAATCAGGGAGTGGCTTTCAGTCACCAAATTTGTGGGTGAATGTCTATCTGGTAGTGAAGGGGAAATGAAGCCTCGTGAAGCTTTGAGGCTTTCTTTCTATTTGTGTCGAAAAAGATTCAAAGCGTTGACACCTCAGCCCCAATATGAACAGCGACATCTGGTGGTTAACTGAGGTCAAGACAAGCTCTCAAGAGCACAAGTGAAGCAGCTCTCACTGTTTCAGTCTCATGTCACCAATAAAAGGTCAGAAAAGTCTGTGTTCATTTCATTTTGCTAAGGTGCTTGTCCATTTATACTATTTAACTTTTAAACACCGTTTTCTGTTGTTAGTCACCATCTGTCACCACCATTCTCCAAATATCTCTTTCCTCACAACCTAACATTGTTGAATGTGAATGATGCATTTTATATAGGCTACCTGTTAATTTCGTCAAACCGACAAAATGCTGTCAAACCAATAAAGCTCGCTGTGAAGCACTGATGATGTTCGATAGATAGATAGATAGATAGATAGATAGATAGATAGATAGATAGATAGATAGATAGATAGATAGATAGATAGATAGATAGATAGATAGATAGATAGATAGATAGATAGATAGATAGATAGATAGATAGATAGATAGATAGATAGATAGATAGATAGATAGATAGATAGATAGATACTTTATTAATCCCAATGGGAAATTCACATTCTTCAGCAGCAGCATACTGATACAATAAATAATATTAAATTAAAGAATGATAATAATACAGGTGAAAAAACAGACAATAACTATGTATAATGTTAAATATTAACGTTTACCCCCCAGGGTGGAATTAAAGAGTCGCATTGTTTGGGGGAGGAACGATCTCCTCAATCTGTCAGTGGAGCAGGACAGTGACAGCAGTCTGTCACTGAAGCTGCTCTTCTGTCTGGAGATGACATTATTTAGTGGATGCAGTGGATTCTCCATAATTGATAGGAGCCTGCTGAGCGCCCTTCGCTCTGCCACAGATGTTAAACTGTCCAGCTCCATGCCAACAATAGAGCCTGCCTTCCTCACCAGTTTGTCCAGGCGTGAGGCGTCTTTCCTCTTAATGCTGCCTCCCCAGCACACCACTGCGTAGAAGAGGGCGCTCGCCACAACTGTTTGATAGAACATCTGCAGCATCTTATTGCAGATGTTGAAGGAAGCCAGCCTTCTAAGGAAGTATAACCGGCTTTGTCCTTTCTTGCACAGCGCATCAGTATTGGCAGTCCAGTCTAATTTATCATCCAGCTGCACTCCCAGATATTTATAGGTCTGCACCATCTGCACACAGTCACCTTTGATGATCACTGGGTCTATGAGGGGTCTGGGCCTCCTAAAATCCACCACCAGCTCCTTGGTTTTGCTGGTGTTCAGGTGTAGGTGGTTTGAGTCGCACCATTTAACAAAGTCATTGATTAGGTCCCTATACTCCTCCTCCAGCCCATTCCTGATACAGCCCACGATAGCAGTGTCATCAGCGAACTTTTGCACATGGCAGGACTCCGAGTTGTATTGGAAGTCCGATGTATATAGGCTGAACAGGACCGGAGAAAGTACAGTCTCTTGTGGCGCTCCTGTGTTGCTGACCACAATGTCAGACGTGCAGTTCCCAAGACGCACATACTGAGGTCTGTCTTTAAGATAGTCCACGATCCATGCCACTAGGTATGAATCTAATCCCATCTCTGTCAGCTTGTCCCTAAGGAGCAGAGGTTGGATTGTGTTGAAGGTGCTAGAGAAGTCTAGAAACATAATTCTTACAGCACCACTGCCTCTGTCCAAGTGAGAGAGGGATCGGTGTAGCATATAGATGATGGCATCTTCCGCTCCCACCTTCTCCTGATATGCAAACTGCAGAGGGTCAAGGGCGTGTTGAACCTGTGGCCTAAGGTGGTGAAGCAGCAGCCTCTCCATGGTCTTCATCACATGTGATGTCAGAGCAACAGGCCGAAAGTCATTCAGCTCACTAGGACGTGATACCTTTGGGACTGGGGTGATACAAGATGTTTTCCAAAGCCTTGGGACTCTCCCCTGTTCCAGGCTCAGGTTGAAGATGCGCTGTAGAGGACCCCCCAGCTCCGATGCACAGACCTTCAGCAGTCGTGGTGATACTCCATCTGGACCCGCTGCTTTGCTGGCACGAAGTCTCCTCAGCTCTCTGCTCACTTGCGCTGTTGTAATTATGGGTGGGGACGTCTTTCCTATGCTGGTATCAGCAGAAGGATGTGTGGAGGGTGCAGTACTCCGAGGTGAGAGTGAGAGTGGGTTAGGGTGGTCAAACCTGTTAAAAAAGTTGTTCATTTGGTTTGCTCTCTTCACGTCTCTCTCAATGGTGGTACCCCGCTTCGAGCTGCAGCCAGTGATGATCTTCATCCCATCCCACACTTCCTTCATGCTGTTATTCTGCAACTTCTGCTCCAGCTTTCTCCTGTACTGCTCCTTCGCCGCCCTGAGTTGGACTCGGAGTTCCTTCTGCACGCGCTTGAGCTCATGCTGATCACCGCCTTTAAAAGCCCTTTTCTTCTGATTCAAAAGGCCCTTGATGTCACTTGTAATCCATGGCTTGTTGTTAGCATAGCAGCGTACTGTTCTTACTGGAACTACAATGTCCATACAGAAGTTGATGTAGTCAGTAGTGCAGTCAACAACTTCCTCAATGTTCTCACTATGAGATCCCTGCAGGATATCCCAGTCTGTAGTTCCAAAACATTCTCTCAGAGTATTCTCAGCCTCCGGAGTCCACTTCCTGAATGATCGTGTGGTTACAGGTAGGACTCTAACTTTTGGTTTATAGTGAGGCTGAAGCAGAACCAGGTTATGATCTGCTTTCCCAAGCGCAGGCAGCGGGGTGGCGCTGTATGCGTCTTTAACGTTTGCATACAGTAAATCAATAGTCTTATTTCCCCGGGAAAGCTTCAAATGTCACAGGTCACGTGACAGCGGTGTTTTGACACAAGCTCCGACACAGTGATTCAACTTACTACGCTTCAAATGGACTGACACAAGCTTTGACACTTCGGTATCATTTTTCCATCTCTATTATCTGGCACCTACTGACAATGGGAGCTTAACCTCTTTGCTGCCTTTCATTTTCAGTCCGGCTGTGGATCGCAGCCCTTTCCGATTAGTCATGGAGACAATACTTAAGTGACTTTCTCTCGTTTTGTTTATTTTGTTCCTCATAGAATGGTGAGGTGTTTAATCTCATAATCTTGTAATTTCATACAACCTATTTAGTCCTGTATTTTATTTTTACTCTCTTCAATAAAAAATTTGTTTAGAAAAAAAAGACCTTTACCCCAAAAACAAGTTAGTTAATCAGGAAACATTTAAGTCACAAATACCCCACACCACTATTATTATTCTGAGCTCGGATGACTCAGGAACACACAAGCTGATCCTTAAATGGTCCTGCTGATGACCTCATATGTTGCATTGTCCCGGGTGGTTATGGGTAGTATTGCCATAGTAATGAGTAATGCAATTGCTCTAAAATGACGCCACCCATAACCAAACCAAATAGTGTCACGGTTAAAAATTGTCAACTTTCTCAAAACAGATGCTGGAGAAAAATAAATGCTATAATCTGATTGCTTGGTTCAAAAAAGCCCAAACTCTCATTAAGAAACCCTCAAAACTTCCCAGGAAAAGGCACAAAATTGAATTAAAACATCAATCACAACACAAATGGCATTTCATAGTACAAGTATCTTGTACAGCATCACACTTTCGGTGAGTTCATGCCTTGTATGTCCCAGGGACATGCACTCAGGGGAGGCGTCATCATGAAAAGTAAAAAAACTAATAATAACATAAAATAAATTTAGCCACTGGTCTATGCTATAAATTTGTTTTCTGTATGATTCCAATAATTTTGATCATTTTTATAGTCAAAATCACTGAATTCGCACATTTCTTGTTCAAATACAGGGCAGAAATGTGAGGTGCAGCAGCGACAAGCCTCACATCACCATGGACTGCACTCTCCCTTACACACTGGGTTGAAGTATGCGATTGGCGCGTGCCTGTTACTGTGTCTCTGTATGTTGCCAATCTAATGTTTGTAGACACGTTTATTATACACCCTGACTTTCCACAATCTGGCTAATATCTTTAACGAATGCGTGTGACATATTTAGTCTTGCTGATCAGACATAAAACCGCAGTGAAAAGGCACAAGGTGAGTGAGGCAGACAGTACCGTGCGCACCGAAGGGGGTGTATGTGAGCCCAACAGGTGCTCGTTGCTGCTGTTCTTCTATGCAGTGGTGCCAAGAAGTTAGCGATATCAGAAAGTCAAGTGCACTACAGCGGTCCGTTTATTTGTATTTTGTGTTCCGACTGACTGCCAAAATGGAAGATTAAGATTTTTAAAACTAAAGGAAAATAAGGAGGACTTTAACAAGAAAGTGACAGAGATTTTCGTGGAGAAGAATAGGAGCATGGACTTCATTTACAAATAAAGGTAAGACCATAAACGGTTTTCAATTTTATAAAAAATGGGATTAGACTAAGAAAAAACAATCCAATATTTAAAAACAAAATTTTGACCTTAAATAAAATATTCTTTTGTTTTTCTTGTTATCATTTTGTTGAGCAGTCTGTATTAAAATTGATTAAAGCATCAGAATTAAAAGCTTTTAAAAACAACTAAATATTTCAATTAAGGTCAAAATTGAAATCCATTTTTTTTGTACACCACTCTATACTTTCATTTGTATTGAATGAGTATGAATTGTGCAACGGCAAATTTAGAACACATGGAGAGTGCAGAGCAAATGCGAAATGTAACATTCTTTCTTAGCCAAATATGTACCTTACCTATGTGTGTGTGTAAAGAATGCTGATAAGATTTGAAACATAACCAGTAGTCAAAGTGCATGCTGCCAATTGATTAGTGAATAAGCTACTCTTTTGGGTTCATATATTTGTAAATCTGACTCTGAAGGAGTCACCAGCCATGAACCTCACCGCACGTCACTGGTATGTCCACACTGCTGTAGCGGTAACCCTCACTCACGGAAGGGACCTTTATTATTGTCAGTCGATCAACTAGCGTGTCAAGTGACACTAGCTCACTGTGGTGAAACTAATCCAACAATGTTATGGTAGCCACCTTAAAACAACAAGAAAAAGGTGATATTCTATGAAGTAAATGTTCAGATATGTGTAAGAAAAGCAATGAAATTCAATTTTTATGCACACTGTTCTTTTGGCATTAAAACCAGAACAAAACTGCTTTTCTGGAATGGAGCTACTCCTTCTTTTCAGTTCTCATGCTCCTCCTCAGATCTCCACAGGCACTGACCAAAGACAGTTTCTTTATTTGTTTTCGTATAACCACATCAGAGCTCAGCTAGTATGTTGCCGCTGATCATTAAGCTGGAAGCAGCACTGAGCTGCACTGAGGTTTGAGTTCAAGGAAGTGCACTCTGTCAACAGATGATTACAGCTGACAGTTGAAACTTTCAATTTTACTGCTGATGTGAAGCGATAGCTTTGGCTGAAATGAAACTTGGCCTTCTCTTCTCAGTTTAGTGCCATATAATTGGGGAAAATTTGGAAATAGAAATAGAATAGAATGTGCAGGTATGGTATTATGTTGTAATTTCCAGTCTGTTATAATTGTTCAAAGGTTGGGTACATTTCATCACTCAGCACTACTTGGCAGAAGTAAACTATAGCGCAATCTGTTCAGTGGAGCTCAGATTAACTCTAATTAAAATCATTTGCTGAATCTGGATGAATTGAGACTTAACCGATTAACCACCAGTACGTTATGTTTTACGACAGGGCTGTTGAGATACACAGTGTCATCTGGATGCCAGCAGTCTGGAGGGGCACAAGTGAAACGCTTCTTTGAATGGAACGAACAAATCCAAGATATTCAAGCAAAATACAACTAGGGATGGAACAGGTTGACACAGCATAGGCAAATTTTTACATCCTGACTATGCAATTTTCCTGTGTCAGAACTATACTTTCTTTATCGTAAAAAAGCTATTTTAGAAACCTTCTGCATTGCTTAGCTTACTACATGAAAGCATTTTGGTTGGGCTTAGTAAGCCATATTTTGCACTTTGGATGAATGCCTTATCCACTCAAGGGATAAAAAGTCTTAAATGACATGCCTATTTGTCTTCTTTGGTGATTTATTTACAGAATGAGCTAGTTTTTCATTTCCTGAAGACACTTTGTGGTGTTCACTGAGGGTCATGTCAGCAAGCAGTGGATGTATGGAGTACACACTTATTGTCGTGCAAGGTTTGGAATATCTAGTATGCCAGTTAAACTATGAGAGGAAATGCGATTAGCCTGTTGGCTATAACGGAGGTATTCAAACCACAAGAATAACCATTTAATATTCACCTTTCAAGCAAATGTGGGTCCTTGAGCAAGTCTCTAAGCCTGCCTCTATGTCATTTGGAAAAGATATGTAGTGATCCCGCGCCTATTGCGGAAGTTATGTTCCAGACCCATCAGCAATAGGTGAAAATCCATGATATAGAAAGACAATATAAATAAACATTTTTTTATAGTTTAAGCCTTAAAATACCCCTCCCACACGCTTTAAACACATGTAAACTTATTAAAACACACTTTGTAAACACATATGATATGTGGATGTCGGGCTAAGGATATGAGTAACATAATATAATAATATAATAATAATAATAATAATGTAGCGTACCATTGATTCATTCAACTGTAATGGCGAGCAACATCTGCATAATATTTTCCATCCCTTCTTAGAAGATGCAGGACGCTTGGGAGCCATTGTAGGGCTTAAAACAAAACGAAACTTTCACAAAAAGTTTGCTCACAACAATCGGACCACAAGCAAGGTACGCGATACGCAGAGAACTGAGATGCGTCGGGGACGCACGCTCGCTGTTCTTGCGAGAGTACACCACGTTAGCAGCAGCCAATCAGAGGCCAAGAGAATGAAAATCCCGCTCTGATTGGTTGAGTCTCCTCTTTCAGATAATAACAGGCCTTGTAAGAAATCGTCTGGGTACTGTAACGCGAAACTCTTTGTCTAATATAGTGACTTCTGAAAACTGTATGCCTTGTTATGAATTGGCTGCAAAGTACACTACAGGTAGGATGTACTTATTGAATTTTTCCGCGATATAGCGGGGGCGCGATAGCTGAACCGTGATACAGCAGGGGATCACGGTATGTATACATCTATTCCATATTTGACAAAGGAACATGTGTAGTGGGACTCCTTCTGTCCAAAATAAAAAGTACAATTATACACATTTATTTAAAAAATAATGTTTGTCGCACAAAATGTATAGGAGAGATGATTACAGGAAGAACAAAAACATATTAAATAAATAGGCAGAACATAAATCCCTAGATGCCTCACTGGTATTAAATTAGGGTCTGGTCCAAACAGCCAGTTTAGATAGTACTGGGGGGAAAATAAGCAATAAACGCGTCAACGTTATTCTCAGCAAATATATTTCTAATAGGACTATTGACATGAAATTTTCATCAGATGTCGGCAACAACCCAAGTAATCCACACATACAAAGAAATCAAAACAAATAAGTTCATAAATTAAGTTATGTGTAATAAAGTGGAATGACCCAGGGAAAAAGTATTGAACACATGAAGAAAAAGAGGTGCAAAAAGGCAGGGAAAGCCAAGAAAGCAGCTGAAATCTGTCAGTATTTAGAAAGCAAATCTGATAGCCCCCTATCAGTGCAAATGAAGATCAGCTGGTTTAGTCCTAACTGATGGCCTATAAAAAGGCTTCTCATTACCAAGGTGTCACACAAGAAGCATCTCATGACAGGTAAAAGCAAAGAGCTCTCTCAAGACCTTCGCAACCTTGTTTTTGTAAAACATACTGATAGCATTGGTGACAGATGTATTTCTACACTTCTGAATGTTCCAGTGAGCACCACTGGGGTCATAATCCGGAAGTGGAAAGAACATCACTTCACCACAAACCGCCCACGACCAAGATTTCGGACAGAGGAGTCAAAAGAATAATCAGAAGAGCTGTCCAAGAGCCAAGGACCACTCGCGGAGAGCTTCAGAAACACCTGGAATTAGCAGGGCCAGTTGTTTCGAAGAAAACAATAAGTAATACACTCCACCGCCATTGCCTCTACGTACGGTCTCCACGCAACACTCCACTGCTGAAGAAAAAGCATGTTGAAGCTCATTTAAAGTTTGCTGCACAACATTTGGACAAGCCAATGAAATACTGGGAGAATAGATTCTGGTCAGATGAGACCAAAATTGAACTCTTTAAATATCATTGCACACACCATGTTTGGAGGAGAAATGGCAATGCACATCATCTCAAAAACACCTCAAAATACTGGCAGACTTCATATACAGTAATTGAAGGAAAGATGAATGAAGAAATACAGTGGTGTGAAAAACTATTTGCCCCCTTCCTGATTTCTTATTCTTTTGCATGTTTGTCACACAAAATGTTTCTGATCATCAAACACATTTAACCATTAGTCAAATATAACACAAGTAAACACAAAATGCAGTTTGTAAATGGTGGTTTTTATTATTTAGGGAGAAAAAAAAATCCAAACCTACATGGCCCTGTGTGAAAAAGTAATTGCCCCCTGAACCTAATAACTGGTTGGGCCACCCTTAGCAGCAATAACTGCAATCAAGCGTTTGCGATAACTTGCAATGAGTCTTTTACAGCGCTCTGGAGGAATTTTGGCCCACTCATCTTTGCAAAATTGTTGTAATTCAGCTTTATTTGAGGGTTTTCTAGCATGAACCGCCTTTTTAAGGTCATGCCATAGCATCTCAATTGGATTCAGGTCAGGACTTTGACTAGGCCACTCCAAAGTCTTCATTTTGTTTTTCTTCAGCCATTCAGAGGTGGATTTGCTGGTGTGTTTTGGGTCATTGTCCTGTTGCAGCACCCAAGATCGCTTCAGCTTGAGTTGACGAACAGATGGCCGGACATTCTCCTTCAGGATTTTTTGGTAGACAGTAGAATTCATGGTTCCATCTATCACAGCAAGCCTTCCAGGTCCTGAAGCAGCAAAACAACCCCAGACCATCACACTACCACCACCATATTTTACTGTTGGTATGATGTTCTTTTTCTGAAATGCTGTGTTCCTTTTACGCCAGATGTAACGGGACATTTGCCTTCCAAAAAGTTCAACTTTTGACTCATCATTCCACAAGGTATTTTCCCAAAAGTCTTGGCAATCATTGAGATGTTTCTTAGCAAAATTGAGACGAGCCCTAATGTTCTTTTTGCTTAACAGTGGTTTGCGTCTTGGAAATCTGCCATGCAGGCCGTTTTTGCCCAGTCTCTTTCTTATGGTGCAGTCGTGAACACTGACCTTAATTGAGGCAAGTGAGGCCTGCAGTTCTTTAGACGTTGTCCTGGGGTCTTTTGTGACCTCTCGGATGAGTCGTCTCTGCGCTCTTGGGGTAATTTTGGTCGGCCGGCCACTCCTGGGAAGGTTCACCACTGTTCCATGTTTTTGCCATTTGTGGATAATGGCTCTCACTGTGGTTCGCTGGAGTCCCAAAGCTTTAGAAATGGCTTTATAACCTTTACCAGACTGATAGATCTCAATTACTTCTGTTCTCATTTGTTCCTGAATTTCTTTGGATCTTGGCATGATGTCTAGCTTTTGAGGTGCTTTTGGTCTACTTCTCTGTGTCAGGCAGCTCCTATTTAAGTGATTTCTTGATTGAAACAGGTGTGGCAGTAATCAGGCCTGGGGGTGGCTACGGAAATTGAACTCAGGTGTGATACACCACAGTTAGGTTATTTTTTAACAAGGGGGCAATTACTTTTTCACACAGGGCCATGTAGGTTTGGATTTTTTTTCTCCCTAAATAATAAAAACCATCATTTAAAAACTGCATTTTGTGTTTACTTGTGTTATATTTGACTAATGGTTAAATGTGTTTGATGATCAGAAACATTTTGTGTGACAAACATGAAAAAGAATAAGAAATCAGGAAGGGGGCAAATAGTTTTTCACACCACTGTATATGGGGACAGTCTTGATAAGAATCTACTGTCATCTACCAGGATGCTGAAGATTAAAAGAGGGTGGACATTTCAGTAAGACAATGATCCCAAACACACAGCCAAGGAAACTCTCAATTGGTTTCAGAAAAAGAAAATAAAGCTGCTAGAATGGCCTAGTCAATCACCCGAGTTGAATACAACTGAAAATCTATGGAAACTACAGAAGATCAGAGTTCATAGAAGAGAATCCCGGAACCTACAAGATTTGAAGATAGTTTGTGTGGAAGAATGGGCCAAAATCACACCTGAGCAATGCATGTGACTCCTTTCTCCATACTGGAGGCATCTTGAAGCTGTCACGACCAACAAAGGCTTTTCTGCTAAGTATGAAATAAATTTCAGTAAACGTGTTCAATACGTATTCCCTGTGTCATTCCACTTTATTGCACATAATTTATGGACCTATTTGTTTTGATTTCTTTGTATGTGCGGATTACTTGGTCTGTTACCGACATCTGGTGAAATTTCATGTCTGTCGTTCCATTAGAAGTATATTTACGGAGGAAAACGTTGATGTGTTCAATATTTATTTTCCCCACTGTATGTCTGCTTTCCTGCCACCCAAAACATGGTGTCTCTCTCTCAATTAGCTCTCATTCATTCTCTCTCTATGTAATGGAAAATCTGGATATGCTACCTCCATGCCAGTTGAACCTTTGCCCCAAATCATCAAATCAGAGTCAGGAACACCCTTTGAATATCTTGGAGCCATGTCATAGAAGGGCTCAGGTATGCTTGCAGCCCAGAGCCCCAATTTATAGGTAGCCAGTTATGCGCAAGGTGTCCTGCTGGCTGGACACGACCATAGTCCAAAGTTGTTTGTGCAGTAAATCTACTCATAAATCAAAAGCAGTAATAGTATTTCTGCATACCCAAGTGTATCTGCTTTCAAATAAATCCTAAGTTTCCATGTTCTCTGCTTTATTTCATAAGGCAAGTGCAATCTGCTTTTATCAAACATCTCACCTACTTTAATCCACATACAATGAAAGGCTCATTACAATACAATACAATACAATTCATTTTTGTATAGCCCAAAATCACACAAGGAGTGCTGCAATGGGCTTTAACAGGCCCTGCCTCTTGACAGACCCCCAGTCTAAGAAGACAAGAAAAAACTCCCCAAAAAACCCTTGTATGGAAAAAAATGCAAGAAAGTTTAGAAAAGGCAATTCAGAGAGAGACCCTTTTCCAGGTAGGTTGGGCGTGCAGTGTGTGTCACAAAATGGGGTACAGTAAATACAACACAATACACAGAACAGAACACAAGTAATCCTCAATACAGCAGTAATATTATAAGTACAGAGCAAAGTATGTAAGAGTTGAATTTGAATCCCGGTCCAATGTGCACCTAGTATGTGTCTGAGTCTCATATCCTTCTGAGCTTATGCTTTTAAGCTTGTGCTGTTATTTTATTATTCATTATGAAAAATGCATTTCTTATTATTTTACCAGCAAACCCGCGATTCTCGAAAGAATCACAAATCCAAGAATGGCAATCACTTTCTGTTTCCTCCGATATTTGAAGGGAAGAAAAATCATGGAGGGTGGGTGCATCCTGGGAAAGTTTTCATTTAATTAAATAAATATACTTGTACTAAAGCGGTTTCTTTTTAGATAGATAGATAGATAGATAGATAGATAGATAGATAGATAGATAGATAGATAGATAGATAGATAGATAGATAGATAGATAGATAGATAGATACTTTATTAATCCCAGGGGGAAATTCACATACTCCAGCAGCAAAAATATTAAATTAAAGAGTAATAAAAAATGCAGGTAAAAAACAGACAATAACTTGAATAATGTTCAACGTTTACCCCCTCTGGTGGAATTGAAGAGTCGCATAGTTTGGGGGAGGAATGATCTTCTCAGTCTGTCAGTAGAGCAGGACAGTGACAGCAGTCTGTCGCTGAAACTGCTCCTCTGTCTGGAGATGACACTGTTTAATGGATGCAGTGGATTCTCCATGATTGACAGGAGCCTGCTGAGTGCCCGTTGCTCTGCTACGGATGTCAAACCGTCCAGCTCTATGCCAACAATAGAGCCTGCCTTCCTCACCAGTTTGTCCAGGCGTGAGGCATCCTTCTTCTTAATGCTGCCTCCCCAACACACCACTGCGTAGAAGAGGGCACTCGCCACAACCATCTGATAGAACATCTGCAGCATCTTACTGCAGATGTTGAAGGATGCCAGTCTTCTAAGGAAGTACAGGCAGCTCTGTCCTTTCTTGCACAGAGAATCAGTATTGGCAGTCCAGTCCAATTTATCGTCCATCTGCACTCCCAGGTATTTATAGGTCTGCACCCTCTGCACACAGTCACCTCTGATGATCACGGGGTCCATGAGAGGCCTGGGTCTCCTAAAAACCACCACAAGTTCCTTGGTTATGCTGGTGTTCAGTTGTAGGTGGTTTAAGTCGCACCATTTAACAAAGTCCTTGATGAGGTTTCTATACTCCTCCTCCTGCCCACTCCTGATGCAGCCCACGATAGCAGTGTCGTCAGCAAACTTTTGCACGTGGCAGGACTCCGAGTTATATTGGAAGTCCGATGTATATAGGCTGAATAGGACCGGACAAAGTACAGCCCCTGCGGCGCTCCTGTGTTGCTGACCACAATGTCAGATCTGCAATTCCCGAGACACACATACTGAGGTCTGTTTGTAAGATAGTCCACGATCCATGCCACCAGGTATGAATCTACTCCCATCTCTGTCAGCTTGTCCCTAAGGAGCAGAGGTTGGATGGTGTTGAAGGCGCTAGAGAAGTCTAGAAACATAATTCTTACAGCGCCACTGCCTTTGTCCAAGTGGGAGAGGGATCGATGTAGCATATAGATGATGGCATCTTCCGCTCCCACCTTCTCCTGGTATGCGAACTGCAGAGGATCGAGGGCATGTTGGACCTGTGGCCTCAGGTGGTGAAGCAGCAGCTGCTCCATGGTCTTCATCACATGTGATGTTAGAGCGACAGGCCGGAAGTCATTCAGCTCACCAGGACGTGATACCTTTGGGACTGGGGTGATGCAAGATGTTTTCCAATGCCTCGGGACTTTCCCCTGTTCCAGGCTCAGGTTGAAGATGTGCTGTAGAGGACCCCCTAGCTCTGATGCACAGACCTTAAGCAGTCGTGGCGATACTCCATCTGGACCTGCTGCTTTGCTGGCACGAAGTTTCCTCAGCTCTCTGCTCACTTGCGCTGCTGTAATTGTGGGTGGGGATGTCTCTCCTATGTTGGTATCAGCAGAAGGATGTGTAGAGAGTGCAGTACTCCGAGGTGAGAGTGGGTTAGGGTGGTCAAACCTGTTAAAGAAGATGTTCATTTGTTTTGCTCTCTTCACGTCTCTCTCAATGGTGGTACCCCGCTTCGAGCTGCAGCCAGTGATGATCTTCATCCCATCCCACACTTCCTTCATGCTGTTGTTCTGCAACTTCTGCTCCAGCTTATGTGACATCATAAATATAAATATAGCGCAGAGGACACTTTTTTTTTGGAGTTGTGACTCATCTGGTTCTGGTGTTTCAGAAGTGTGTTGTAGGCGTCTGCGTTCATTGTTTTTATCCATGCGGGAAGCCGCTGGGTTTGACTCTGGGGAGCTGAGGAGCAGTGTGTGTGCGCCTTTGGTGCGTCTGGCATCCGTGCATATATATAACCTTCGTGTAGTAATATAGATATAACCCCTAAGAGAAAATGTTATATCTTATGGCATCATATATATATATATATATATATATATATATATATATATATATATATATATATATATATATATATATATATATATATATATATATATTGTAAAAAAGACACAAAAAGCAGATAAATGTTTGGGGTTTTCCAGCCCCGTATACTGTAGGAAAGTGCAGAATACTGAGGTAAACAGTACAAATTTCATAACGCCGTCCGCCATCATGGCGGATGGGGGAAACATTTATGAAGGGGGACCGGAAATGGTTGAATGGGCTGATGGGAAGAAACCGAGATGGATGATGGGATGGCTGACGTCATCGGGGTGAGACAGAGGGAAGGCGGAAGTGGCGTGTTGAGATTCCGTGTTCAGGAAGATTCATGGCGGGGTTGTGTCTTTCTTTCTGTTGAGATAAAGAGAGAGAGGTTAGTACTCCGCCATTCCCGTCTGGTATATGCTTTCGCGTTACAGTTTAGATCGTTCTGCGGCTCCCTAATCGCGTGTGCATGACAATATATATATATATATATATATATATATATATATATATATATATATATACTAGCTGTAACCCGTGGCTGTGCCCACATAGTCATGAAACAGGACAAACTTTAAAAATCAATAGACATTGGCACTGTATATCTGATCGTGTTCAGCTCTGATGGGAGAGCATTCCCCACGTGGGGAGAAAAGCAGATGGCCTTGATATCTCAAACAATCAGCAGCTACCCTCTAAAACACATGGAGCTCTGATCTCTCTCTCAAAAATGTCAAACGTTACTCCTTGACAATCTGAAGATGATAATGTCTGCTGAACAAACAGTTATCTCTAGCTAAGCAGAGGCAAGGTACTCTTCAACATGTGATGAGAGGTATACCAACTTGAACAGAGGCTGGCGAGTGAATGAGGAAGGTCCCGGCCCCCTGCTCTCGGCCCACAGCCACTCTCTTGGATTTTGCATAAATACATCGGTACCGCATGTGAACTATGAGAGAAGTCACAACATGAACCGGAAAGTTCAAGCACATTATAGAAAACAACCAGATCTAAATCCGTTGAGTAATTCTCTCTAGAAAAGTGGACAGACATACAAACAGAATGTGCTTGGACCCCAAAATTTTTAAAACTGTTTCTTAGCAAGCACCTATGGGCTAAGGGTAACCTACATTCCAAATTTCAAGTGCCAAGTCCTCATGGTTCGGGAGATTTCATGATGAGTGAGTCAGTGGTATATGGCTATATACAGTATATATATGTTTCCTGTTTTTGTACCCAACTGGATCATAAAAAATAAGGCCATTGTTCTTTTCTTTGTAAAACAGGATAGCCGTGCAGAAAATCACACTTCTCCTAAAATTAGAATAAAAATAATACATTTAAAAAGTCACATACACCCCAAGCTAACAGGACTATCAATCAACCTAGTTAATGGGGTCAAATTATGGTCATTTAAGTCAAGTCAAGTCAAGTCAACTTTATTTATAAAGCACTTGGTATCAACGTTTGTCATGTCCCATTAGCAACTGGGTGTAATGTTAATTCCTTTTTTGAGTAGTGACCTAATCAATGGATTGTATAAATATAGCGCAGAGGACACTTTCTTCTTTGCAAAAACACTAATAGGACATGTTTTTGCCTTTTGCAAGATTTAGATAAAGAATAATGATTGATGCTTTCTCCTGCCTGTGTTTTATTGCTTAAATTGGGGCATTCCAGTTGGGGGGTGTCTGTTTCAAATTCTTTTCTTCCACAAATGCAAGAGTAGATGATGTCACATAATAGGATTTCGATTTATTCAAAGTCCATAAGAGCTATTAAGCTGCCTCCCTCCTATTGGCCATTCCATAGCGGAGTCAGTGCTGGGCCTGGCCAATCTGATGAAAGGACCCTCCTACCTGATGATTCCAGTGCTCCTCTATCAACGATGACTTTTCGTTAGACAAGCAAACAACTTGGCATTAGGGCAGCAGCACCAAGTGACACATTTGAATACTGAGAAGAGAAACAGAATAGGTGTGCTTAGTAACAAATTATCATAAATTATTAAGTATGTGTGGATCTAGGTCTGGGTTTTTAAGTACTGGTTTGATGACTGACACTTTTAGTGCATCAGGTGCTGTCCCATGCAACTATAATGCTAAGAATAGGTGCTGCAAGAACATCCATTGCACTTTTAACTAGTTTTGATGGCACTGGATCTAGGGAACAAGTATTGGGTTCATTTTAAAAATTAAAGTTAAGACTTCCTGTTCTCTGACAGGATTAAAATTTCTAAAGTACAGAATGCAAGGTGCAACAGAGTTTGCCAATCCAGTATGCAGTTTGTACTGTGGTGCTGAGATCTAGGATCATATAGTTTTTAATTTTCTCATTAATGAAGTCTGTACTGCTAATGTCTGTTGGTGATTTGCATTGTAGATCTGAATTGCACTTTTTTAAATTAGCCACTGTTCTAAACAGTACACAAGGATTATTATTATTGTTATCTAATGTGGACCACCAGGGGGCCTACCAGCCACCCTACCCAACATGGACAGACGCAGAGGCACAAATGCAAGCACACACATTTTTATTTTTCTTTCCCGTGGCGTACAGCACAGTCACATGCATTAAGCACAGGTCAGTACAAAACCTTTTCTTATCATTTCTCTCGACTCCACTCCTCCTAGCGAGCTTCGTCTTCTCCCATCTGAGTCTGGCTCCTTAAATGGAGTGAAGCGTCCCCTTTTATAGGGCACCCAAAAAGTGCTCCAGTTGCTCCCAGAACGTCTTCCAGCAGTACTTCCAAGCAACCCAGGAGCTCAGAAACTGTCCAGGCGCCCCCTTGGAGTGCTCTACTGCGATGTAACACTCTGGGGTAGCACTTTTCGCATCTCAGTAGTCCTGTGTGGTCTACCTTACACTTTGCAGTTACTATTCTGAGAGAAGGCTTAATCAATTTGGGCATGTTACCCCATGGCAGCTGTTTAACTACACTGGCACTTTGATAGTCACTCCTGCTACTAGCATAGGTTCCTTTTTGAAAGTAAAGCCCTGCTGAGCGTACATCTGATGCTTGTTTAATCTTCTGGCTATCTCTTGCCATAAGGGCAACATTTTATGCAATATTTAAAATGACAGCTGTCTGTTTGTTTGGAGAGTTCTAAATTCAAAGTCTTAAACTGGCTGTGGTTTGTTTTAGGTGGACATTGCTTTTGTCTATATTGATGTTATTGTTGTTGACTTAGCAGTTGTTATAGGTTGTTCATTCTCTATTGGAGGGCTATATTTTTCAGTGGAAGTGATCTTTTGCACAACTTTAGGAAGCTATCTAGTGTGAAAGGGTCAGATGCACTTTAGAAGGTTTGGGGCAGCCACCCGTATATTATCCCTGGCTGCAATGGGTTTTGGAAGTAAGAAAGTAGCGTCTTTGAAGGAATCCAAACAAGAACTGAGGATTAGTGGTTAAGATAAAGGCATTAAATGCCAAGACCAGAAGTGATGTAAGGGAACCTGGAAGTGACCTCCTTCTGACGTCGTAACCTGGGAGCGACATTTTTCTAGGGCCAGAACCAGAAATGATGTTCTTCTGGGCCCTGGAACCTGAAGTGATGCCTTTAGGGATGAGTCAGACAGGTTTTCCCATGTTTGGTAACAGAAGAAGGCTTAGTGCACCCCACCCCTGGCCTGGTGTGGAATTACTCACATTTGGTCCATACAGCTTCCTCCTACTCGCACGTGTGTGACACTAACTTGAGCCCATGTTTACCTAGGAGATGATCTTTACAGTGATTGGTCTGATCTTGTCCATTTTGAAAACAGATGATGGAAAATAGGTGAATAGAAATTGGAGGGCTGTAGTAGCATAAACTTTGCATGAACATGTCCCTAATAACTAGCACAATAACTCCTAAAAGCTCCTGAAAGCAGAACATAGCAGAAGGTTTAATAAAATTACATTAAGAAAACATCTGCTGCCAATCATCTCCACGGCCCTTTGCACATCTGAATCACACAGATGATCTGAAAAGTAAAAATAAACGTATTTACAAAAAAATCTAAATATTATACTCAGTAAACTCTGCAAAAAAGAAATCCATTAGAGAAGTACTTTTATTTAGAACATTAAAACATTCTAGATCAGCGGTGTCGAACTCCAGTCATGGAGGGCCGCAGTGGCTGCAGGTTTTCATTCTAACCATCTTCTTAATTAGTGACCAATTTTTGCTGCTAATTACTTCTTAATTAACTGGAGTCAGGCCCTTTAGTTGTTTCTGTTTCCTTAATTAGCAGCCAAACAATAATGAGACACAAAACAAGCTGCCACGTCACACAATATCTGAAAATAAAGAAAGATGATGGTCTCAGTAAGGTTGATCTCTCAACTCACCAAAGCACTTTGACGATGTTCTTATAAAAAACAGAAAATCAACAGTTTTGGAAATGTCTGCTGTTGCAAAACGAGAGCAGCAGCAAGCCGTGGAATTAAATAACAGGTTTAATTAACAACAAGCATCTTATTCTCATTAAGAAACTGGTTGGCGTTTGAAGCCCCAGTTTAAGCTGGTCATCTGTTGGCTCGTTTCACATCTCATTTCTGTTTGGCTGTCATTTAATGAGGAAACGAATCAATTCAGAGGACTGAATCCTTCTAACATGGCTGTTAAAATAAAGGGGAAAAAGTGAATTAGCAGTGAAATCTGGTCACTGATTAGGAAAAGGGTTAGAATGAAAACCTGTAGCCACTGCGGACCTCCAGGCTTGGAGTTTGACACCCATGCTCTAGAGGAGAACAGGCCATGCAGCCCAACAAAAATCGCCAGTCCTATCCACTTATTTCTTCCAAAAAAAACATAAAGTCGAGTTTTGAAAGTCCCTAAAGTCTTACAGTCTACCACACTACTTTGTAGCTTATTCCAAGTGTCTATTGTTCTCTGTGTAAAGAAAAACTTCCTAATGTTTGTGTGAAATTTACCCTTAACAAGTTTCCAACTGTGTCCTCGTGTTCTTGATGAACTCATTTTAAAATAACAGTCTCGATCCACTCGACTAATTCCCTTGATAATCTTAAACACTTCAATCAGGTCACCTCTTAATCTTCATTTGCTTAAACTGTAAAGGATCAGCTCTTTTAATCTTTCCTCATAATTCAAACCCTGTAGCCCTGCAATCAGCCTAATCTTTCTTCTATGGACCTTTTCTAGTGCTGCTATGTCCTGTTTGTAGCCTGGAGACCAAAACTGCACACAGTACTCCAGATGAGGCCTCACCAGTGCATTATAAAGCTTGAGCAGAACCTCCTGTGACTTGTACTCCACACACCTTCTTCTGAATACTGTCTGGAAGTCAATAGCTTAGAGTCCACGATGACTACTAAATCCTTGTCATAAGGTGTACTCTCGATTTTCCGACCGCCCATTGTGTATTCAAACCTCACATTTTTAGTTCCTGCGTATAATACTTTACATTTGCTGACATTAAATTTCATCTGCCACAAACCTACCCAAGCCTGTATGCTATCCAAGTCCTTCTGTAATGATATAACGGATTCCAAATTATCTGCTAATCCACCTATCTTGATATCATCTACAACCTTAATCAGCTTGTTACTTGTGAACACCACTCTTAACATCGGCCAGTTCTGATGAGGTTCCTCACACCATCACCCTCTGCTTCCTGTGTCTGAGCCAATTCTGCACCCATCTAAAAACATCACCCTGAACTCCCACTTCTTTTAATTTGATGCCCAACCTCTCATGCGGCACCTCATCAAATGCTTTCTGAAAGTCCAGATAAATAATATCATATGCTCCACTTTGATTGTATCCTTTTGTTGCTGCCTCTTAGAATTCCAGCATCCTCTTCTGAACCCATGCTGACTGTTCCCAATAACTCCTGTCCTTGCCAGGTGTTGCTCAATCTTATCCTTAATAATTCCTTCCATTAATTTTCCTGTGATGCATGTTAAGCTTACTGGCCTATAGTTGCTTGGATCTGCCCTGTCACCCTTTTTAAATAATGGGATGATATTTGCTCTTTTCCAGTCCTTCAGAATCTCTCTAGTGCATGTGTATAGTATGTACTGTATGTGTATACTGCAAAAAAAGGTTTCATGTTTTTGTAATCTATACTAATAAAAGGCAAAGCCCTCACTGACTCACTGACTGACTGACTGACTGACTCACTCACTCATCACTAATTCTCCAACTTCCCGTGTAGGTAGAAGGCTGAAATTTGGCAGGCTCATTCCTTACAGCTTACTTACAAAAGTTAGGCAGGTTTCATTTTGAAATTCTACGCGTAATGGTCATAACTGGAATCTGTTTTTTGTCCATATACTCTAATGGAGGAGGCGGAGTCACGTATCGCGTCATCACGTATTACGCCTCCTACGTAATCACGAGAAGTGAAAACAAGGAAGAGATTTACAGCACGAGTCAAACGCGGGAACGAAGGTAAATGACATTAATTGTTGAGTGTCTTTTAATACTGTGTAATTGTTGAGTGTCTTTTAATACTTTGTAAGCATACATATTAACAGATGTGCAATTAAACGTGTGCATTTATGGGGTGATTTCTCAGGCTTAAAGCTCGAAGTGATCACTCGAGTGAAGGCAGCTTCACAAAAAAAACAGATCCTTAACAAACTGTTATTGGTATATTTTCCTTCAGTTTTAAAACGTTTTCTTTTCTTCTTAATAAAAATTTAAAAGCAGAACTTCGCCGGTGCAAACCGCGTGGATTTGAGCGACTGACTCATACAGACATATTCATGAGTGCAGGTACTTCGGAAAGAAAGCACCGTGTAAACCTAAAGTTTAAATTAAGTTCATAGACCTACAAAAGGTTGCCATTGATTTCAGGCAAGATTGCTTTTCTCCTGTACAACTATACGTTGCATTCTCAAGAGTGTGCTTGCACAGCTTGGTCATATTACAACCAGAGTGCTGAACTGACAATGTCATATACAAACAGAACAATCGTAAAAACAGGATTAAATAAAAAGGCTGCTTCCGTTGGCAAAGCAACGAAAAAGGAAGACCTTATATGACGTTCGTTTATAAAACAGCGGAGAGGCTGTGTGAAGTCAGCTACACAAAAAAACAGATCCTTAACAAATTGTTATTGGTAGATTGAAACTCAATTTAAAAAGGTTTTCTTCTTAATAAAAATTTAAAAGCAGTACTTCGCCGCTGCAAAGCACGGGGATGTATATATAGATAGATAGATAGATAGATAGATAGATAGATAGATAGATAGATAGATAGATAGATAGATAGATAGATAGATAGATAGATAGATAGATAGATAGATAGATAGATAGATAGATAGATAGATAGATAGATAGATAGATAGATAGATATGTATGTATGTAGATATGTATATATGTGTATATATATGTAGATATGTAAATATGCATATGTATATATATATATATATATATATATATATATATATATATATATATATATATATATATGTGTGTGTCTGTATGTATGTATATATATATATATATATATATATATATATATATATATATGTGTGTGTGTGTGTGTGTGTGTATGTATGTATATGTATGTGTATATATATGTTGATATATGTATATATATGTGGATGTGTATATGTATATATGTATATATGTAAATATGTGTATATGTAGATATGTATATATAAGTATATATGTTTATGTATATATATGTTTACATAACCTCTAACACACTACTTCTCCGCTGCGAAGACAGGACAGTCCCCTTCATGAGCTGGGGCAATTAACATTTGCTTTCAAGTAATATGCTGGAATTAAACACTTGGGTGAATATGTTATTGTTGATGAGCTTCAAGAATCCCCCTCTGCCTTTTTAAATAACAAAACAGTCCATTTCTAGGAGAAATTGTGTTCTTTAAACAAGCTGGTAAAAATTGCAATGCAGTTTATTTTTAAATGTGAATGCTTTCAGTTCTGACAGGCACAGAGTATTTGGGTTTTCCAACCATATTTCAGAGGTACTTGGGTACTGTAAGTAAGCCCAATCTGATGTGTGTGGGTGCACCGGTAAGGTTGGCACCTTGTCCATTGCTGGTTCCAGATTTGTACACAATGCTGCCAGGAAGGCTTCAGCTTCTCATGACTCAATACTGGATAATTAAGTTTCAGGCAATGGCTGGATAGCTGGATGTTGGTAAAACAAGTAGAATTTCACTATAGCTTAAGTGCACATTTTATTAACTTACGACAAACACTATCAGAATTACATAACCTTTATTCTTAACTTTGAATCTATAACCTAACTCAGGTTATACAGTATGTCCACATTTGACTTATGAACATAAGCTTTTAAAAGTCTTAAATCCCAAAAGACGATTTGCATGATTTCCTTTGCTTCTCCTGTATCTGAGATATCAAAGCTGTGATGAGGAGATGTCACAACATGCTAAGGTGCCTTCCTGTATATAATGATGATAATAATCTAAGGGGTAAAGGTCTGTCACTTTTTAAACACTAGCTGACTTATCTGAGGCGGCATCTGACAAAGAAAACAGCCCTGTCAGCCTGCAATGCAGTCATCAGAAACAGTGGGTCAGCTTTTTGAGGTAAAACTGTAAATATAAGGAAATGCTTTATAGTCTCCCATTTGTGGAGTTGTGTATGATTTCTTACAGACATCATAGTTTACGTTATAAAAGCTACAGTCCATTTAGGTCCTGGAAGTTCCTTAGGTCTAGAAATGGTTAAAGACCTTACTATTCAGTATAACTATCTTTTTCGTCTTTCACTATTGAGAAGATATTGCAGGTCCCTCAAAATGATTTTCATTCTCCGTAGTTTCATCCTTGAAAGAGTCACTCACAGTCAGAGTCATCCTTCCAACCCCCCAGACTTGGCAGGTGGGCTCAACAGGAAGGACAATCCACAATCAAATTAAGCCCAAAGTGCTTAAGTGTGAGGACGGCCCCTTCACATCCGATTGCATTTCCTGTAAGAGGTTCCCCCAACCCCCCTCACTCCTCTCCATGACACTGTAATAAGTGTATATGTTTAATATGCCACGGTGCTCTGTACAAATATTTTATAAATCTACTATTCTTTCTACTCACATGCACAGCTAATACAAAGCCAGATTTAGCACACAGGAGTTCACCATATAAGAACTGCTAGGCAAGCATTAGAAGACAAGACAGGGACAACTGCGAAATGGGCATTTTACTCTTTCTGTATGTCAAACTCAGCATGAAACTGTACCCTCTCTTTGCCTAGCTTGGAATGGCATGATTCACACAATTGGGGGCCTGCACATGAAGATAGAGTATAAAGCCTTGGAACATTGCCCAGCCCACCTTTGAAGACAATGGACAGATGGGAGATAACGTCATCCAATCCGGAAAATCCTTCCAACACAGCGACTAAAATCACAGACTCTATACATCAGGCCCCCACTCACGAACTGGGTTCTTGTAATGGCTTCCTTCGTCTGTTATGCCAGGTAAACCGTCATTAAAGAAAGCCAAGTTATTTCTCCTATGCGATTTCTTACTGTCGTATCACTAAGGGAGGGGTATCACCCTTTTATTTTATATCTATAGAGTTGTGGGTTATGTAACACACCGCAATTACAAAAGAACTTATTCTAACAAGGGAGCTAGAGCCCCCTGCTGGACACAAGCAGTAATTGCCACTTGGGCAACACTGGATCTAAAGTCTTCCTCTTTGCACAACCTACACAGGTTTTCACAAAAGCTGCAAGTAGGGAATCCATTCCCGGGAATTCGGGAATCTCGCATTTCATTCCCGGGAATCCCGGGGTCCCCATGACACAGTGCACGAGCATCTCACATGTGAACGGTTTTAGAACGACCAACACTTATTTTTAATAAAACTACTGCAATATGTTGACACAAATAAAAGACTAACCTTATCTACAAGCAGTTCATACTGTCATATAAGTTCATGTATCTTTAGTTGCGGTAATAAGAGCATAGAAAGCACAACGCGTCCAGTGTGCGGTCATCCAGGCGAGAGCGCACCTTCGTGCAGAGTAGTACGCCAGCCACTGAGAAAGCACGCTCTGCCTCCACTGAAGTAGGCGGCACAGTCATCAGATACTGATACACTGGTTCTAAACAACGCCCGCGCTGGCTGTTGCTCTGAAACACCGCCGTTTCAGCTTTTACTGATGCATCCAGTTTCTTGTCATCATTCTGTGATGGCAAGTTTTTTGCCACAGATAATGTGGATGCAATGGACTGGCGCATTGCAATTTCAAGTTGCTGTTCAAAGCTGTTGTCTGATGAAGTGCAAGCTGCAGCAATGGCACCACCTTAATTATTTTCAACTATAACTCTGTCATTTCTTGATCGATTTTTACACTTTTACACGCTATATATGCAAACTTGGCCGTTCCCGTTTTCCCGGGAATTACAGCAGAAAAATGTTTGGGAATCCCGGGCTCCCGAATGGATTCCCTAGCTGCAAGTTCTCAATATGATTTTTTTTTTCATTTTCTTCCTATAAAGAGGGCTATTCAAACTATAAAATGTTATCTTTTAACTTTATGGACTGAGTATTGTAAATGAGATACTGTAGCTACAATTATCAGAGTGCTGATAGTGCTTTTGGTAGGCAATGTGTATCATGTGATCTTTTGTTTTATGGAATATAATTTTATAGTATAGTGCATATTGTGTTATTATAATTGTATTAAGAGTATAATACCAAAACATATTTCTAGCTCCTCTATCCAATATTCCCTCATTTGTTTTTGCTCTTACTCCATGTTTTACTTCCTTATGTCTTTGTGTAGATGAATTTCTTTCTTTAGCCTTCAGTTACAGACACATATCTTGTCCCTTCACCATCTTTACTTTCCATATGTCCTTCTTTAGACATATTTTATTCTCCATTGAGACTTTACAGAATTTTGAATCCTTCATACTGATTTTATCCATTTCTGTACTACAACAACAACAACAACATTTCTTTATATAGCACGTTTTCATACAAATGATGTAGCTCAAAGTGCTTTACAGGATGAAGAAAGAGGAAAAAAAGCAAATATAAAAAACAAAATTAGGCAATACTAATTAACATAGAATAAAAGTAAGGTCTGATAGCCAGGGAGGACAGGAAAAAAATAAATAAATAAATAAAAAACAAAATCTGCAAGCGTTCTGAAGCCATGAGACCACCTGGCCAGCCCCCTCTAGGAATTCTACCTAACATAAATGACCTCAATCAGTCTTCATGGTTTTCAGGCTTCACATAGAAGAACTTGATGATGATGGTCACGTGGACTTCTGGCCTTCAATCCATCAATGTAGGGACAGCACGGTGCTTTCACCTGGTGGTGGTGGCGCAGATCGACACCGTAGAAAACTATAAAAAGAACAGCAGAGAAAGTAGGAGTTAGTACGATGTAGAAGACCAGCCCGGCTACAGACAGACACTGAGAAACACAATGTCCAAAAAGCACTCTCTCTATTTTCAGTTCTTTTCAACACAACACACAGTGCACCAACCCTCAATTATGCTCAGTCCTATACTTTCCTCTTTCCTTTCTTCTGCCGCCTCCACTCCACTCCTCTCCTCTTCCACCCAACTCCAGCTCCTTGAATGGAGTGAGGCACCCCCTTTTATAATGCAAACAGAAGTGTTCCAAGGGGTTCCCGATTAACTTCCGGCAGCACTTCCGCCACACAGATCTTGTTTCCGGAGATGTCCAGGCACCCCCTGGTGGTGGCTACGGACCCCAACGGGTTTGAGCTTCTAAGCCCCAAGCCCGTGGCCCCGATGCAACCCAGGGGGGCTGCCCTCTCATGTCCTAGGGTATAAATTGCCCTTCTCCTGGTCCCCTGCTCCTCCAGGTCTCCCAGTAGAGCACGATCCCCAGCCATCCATCACAATGGATTTCGGAGCCACCATGAATGATAATGATAATTAAATGCATATACAGAATAGCAGGATTAAACTAAAATAAAGCTGTGAGAAAGCCATGTTAAAACAATGGGTTTTTAGCAGTTTTTTTAAAGTGCTCCACCGTATCAGTCTGGTGAATTTCTGTCAGTAAGCTATTCCAGATTTTAGGTGCATAACAGCAGAAGGCCGCCTCACCACTTCTTTTAAGTTTAGCTCTTGGAATTCTAAGCAGACGCTCATTTGAAGATCTCAGGTTATGATTTGAAGTGTCGGTCAAAGGCATTCTGAAATTTAGGACTGAGTGAGATATTTAAGGCGTTATAAACCATAAGCAGTATTAAAGGCAATACAGCATGTTGTTATAGACACTTTTTGCTAAGATTCCTTCGGCAAGTGCAGAGAGCTCAGACTATCCACTAGTGGATAGTAACTCTATTCTAACTCATTTTCTAGATGTCTTTTTAGATGTACGTACTCTTTCCTTGTCTTCTCAACATACTGAGTTTACATGTCCCTGTCTTTGTTTCTCAGTTTACATGAGTCATACCTTTTGATAACCTAAGGGCTCTGTTTTCTTCCATCATCAGTTTCAATTATCAAACAAAGGTCGCCATCTACATTATCATTTTCATCAAGGCACACTGGAAGGGATAATGTATTTGAAGCCATTTGTGTGACAGGTGAAGAGACAGTCTGACTGAAGGAGTCACCTTGGAGTTTACACTCTTCAGCACAAGAAACTGAATGTTATGGATCAAAACACCTCTAAATTAGCTCTAAATCCTGGCTAGGAAAGGCTTTCTTTAACACTGGTATCCCAGCCACACTCACTCGTATTGGGGCAGGGCTTACTGCACCTGCTTTGAAACTTCCTAATTTCTGCTAAATGCCGCTGTCCTTTACTACACTTGGACTACTCCTTTGTTCACCCCACCTTTTGGCTTACAATTACCAGAAGAATCTTCCTCAAAATATTCACATTGTTGTATAGCTCCCTACCTGGATAGTCCATTTCTTCCTTCTCTCTATTTTCCTCTCTGAATGCTCTTCTATGGCTTAATTGCACTTTTATATTTGTCTTATCTATGTTGCACATTCACATTTATTAGAATACTAGAACAATTTTGAGGAGAGCAACCCATTCAGCCTAACAAGTGTCACACACATGTGCTTAGGAGGAAGCTGAATAGGCCTAATGAAGGTAATTCCACGCCATGCCAGGCCAGGGGGTGGCAGGGTACATTAAACCTTCCTCTGTTATTTCTGCAGACCAAATACGGGAAATTCTGCCCGATTCAGCCTTGATAACATCACTTCTGGGTCCAGCACCAAGAAAGATGTCACTTCTGGTTCTGGCCCCAAGCGTGACGTCATTTCCAGTTCCAACCTAAATGACATCACTTCCTTTAAAAACCTTTAAAGCTGTCATGTTTGGCTTGACTAATCAGTTCAGTTTTGGACTCCAACCCATGCACATCAGTGCAATTCATCAAACCCTTTGGCAGCCAGGGAAATTATATGGGTGGCTGCCACAAACCTTTTTGAGTGTGTTGAGTCTGGTGTCACACAAGCATATCAGTCTTATTTACCTTATTTTTCCTAAATGATATCAAGTCGAGTTTTGAAGGTCCTTAAAGTACTACTGTCTACCACACAGGTGTCAGACTCCGGTCCTCGAGGGCCGCATTGGCTGCATGTTTTCATTCTAACCATCTTCTTCATTAGTGAGCCGTTTTAACTGCTAATTAATTTCTTTTGCTTTAGTTTTAATTAACTTGACTCAAGCCCCTTAATTGTCTCTTTTTCCTTAATTAGTAGCCAAACAATAACGAGACATCAAACAAGCCACCATATGACCAGCTCACCTGTGCCCATCACACAATATCCGAAAATAAAGGTGAAGGTCAGGTCACCAAAACATTTTGATGGTGTTCTTAGAAAAAACAGAAAAAAAATGGACAAATTTGGAAATATCTGCTGTGGTAGAATGAGAGCAGCAACAAGCCATTGAATTAAATAACGAGCTTAATTAACAGCAAGAATCAGCTTCTCATTAAGAAACTGTTTGGAGTGAAATTGGTTGGAGTTTGAAATTCCAGTTTAGTTGGTCATCTGTTGTCTCGTTTCACATCTCATTTCTGTTTGGCTGCCATTTAATGAAGAAACAAATCAATTCAGAGGACTGAATCCTTAAAAACAGTGCTATTGAAATGAAGGGAAAAGGAGTTAATTAACAGTGAAAACTGCTCACTGATTAGGAGAAGGGTTCGAATGAAAACCTGTAGCCACTGCGTCCCTCCAGGCCTGGAGTTCGACACCCCTGGTCTACCACATTACTTGATACGTCCATCAGCCACAACATTAACTCCACTGACACGTGAAGTGAATAACATCGATTACTTCATTACAATGGCAATGGGTGGGATATATTAGGCAGCAAGTGAACAGTCAGTTTTGAAGGCAATGTTTTGGAAGCAGGAAAAATGGACAAATGTACCGATCTAAGCAACTCTGAAAAGAGCCAAATTGTGATCATTGGACAAATGGGTCAAAACATCTTCAAAGCAGCCAGTCTTGTGGGGTATTCCCAGTATGCAGTGGTTACCACCTACCAAAAGGGATACAGAAAGGACAACCAGTGAACCAGAGATAGGATCATGACTACCCAAGGCTTATTGACGTGCATGGGGTGTGAAGCCTAGTCCATCTGCTCCAGTCTCATAGACGAGCTACTGTAGCACAAATTGCTGAGAAATACAGTATAATGAAAAGTGTTAGAACATAAAGTGTATCTCAGCTTGCTATGTATGGGGCTGCATAGCCGCAGATTGGTCAGCATGCTGACCCTGACAAACTCCAAAAGAGCTTACAATGGGAGCAAGAGCAGCAGAACTGGACAATGAAGAAATGCAAGAAGGTAGCCTGGTCTGATGAATCACGTTTTCTTTTAGATCATGTGGACAGCCAGTTGCGGGTGCATCATTTACCTGGGGAGTAGATTGCAGCAGAATGCACTATGAGAAGAAGACAAGCTGGTGGAGCCAGTGTGACGCACTCGGAAATGTTCTGCTGAGAAACTTTGGGGCCAGGCATTTATGTGGATATTACTTTGACACATACCACCTACCTGGGGCCTCATGAATAACACCGTGTATAGAATTCACACTATAACATGACGTAAGCACAAAAGTGGAAATGTGCTTACGCACGAAAAAATCCAGATGCATAAATCTGTAAGAACGCCAACTTCCACCTTCTTCCGCTACATAAATCCCGGTCAGCATGAAAATTAACACACGTGCACGCGCCTGCTGTCCCGCCCCAACTCCTCCCAGAATTACGCCTCTTTGAATATGCAAATCAATATAAATAGCCCTTAAGCTCAGTCTTCTGTGAAAAGACAATGGCAAAAGTATGAGGGAAAATAGAACAATTTCAGCGAATACCAAGTGGAGGCAAAGAAAAACGTACTATTTGTTGAAAATAGAAAAGAAGTTGATCGAGTGACATAGCATGTCGGAGAAACTCGAAAGCTCAAGTTCACAAAGTCGCACAGTGCCGAAATAAAAAAGAAGTTGTCACATATCAAAGTCGCCGTGAAAAGGCGAGTCGTAGCCCACCATCTGAATGTCATATGAAAGCTTATTAGGGTACAGAGAAAAGAAAAGGCACAGAGTGTGAAAAAAAAGCACGAAATGTCAACTTTAATCTCGAAATTTCCACTTTAATCACGTAGTTTATTTTGTCATTAAAGTAGAACATCATAAACTTCATCTTAAAATCGTTTAATTTACTAGTTTCTCAAATCCAATTGTAACTAAAGTAGCACGTTAAATGCTTTGTCGTGTATTTGATCTTCTGTGTGTGTGTGAATCACTACGTGCTTCCGGGCTTTCTCTTCCTCCAACAGGACACAGAATCCATTACATTCGTAATATTACAGCTCTCTGAATAATTAAAATACTGAGATGTATACGTGATATCATTTTCATGATGGTAGGAGTTAAAGCATGTTATTAAACATGGGAACATGGTGGCGCAGTGCTTGTTCATGTCTCATGCAAGATGCTTGCTGCACCACGCGTGACCTTCAATGAAATATTTTATTGCAGAAGTACTGTCTCTTTCAAATGTACTAACCCCCAATTCCTGTCCTTACTTTTCTTTCTCCAAATACCCAATCGCCACACAATCAGCTCTGTAATAGATGTTAAGCCATCTGTAAGCTTAGAATGCCGATTCTTACAAACACATTTCAGTGTTCTTTAAAAGTTTTGAATGTTTAATTATTCTATCCATCTATCCTTTCAGTGTCGCACCAGCTACAGCAAGAATACAGCGCGAGGCAGTTAAAAAGTTAAAGTTTTATCTGTATAATATAATAAACATATTTTTTTTGCTGCATTTCATCTTAAAAATGATATCATCATCATCATATGTAAATATGCACTTTATAAATTGGTTCAGGTTGTGCAATATTATAACTATCACATGTTTACAGTGAGGTAATTGACTGATTGAGTGTGTTTAGAGTTCTTGGGATGAAACTGCTTGTGAAGCGCGAGGTCAATACAGGAAAGACTGAAGTGTTTGTCGGATGAGAGCAGTTCAAATAGCGAATGGCTGAGGCAGCGTGTGCTTGATACTGTATCCCAATAATTCTCTTTCCGATCAGCTGCTGTACAGCTTTGATTCACACTCAGATACAGTGATATAAATAATCCGAGTGGTGCAGTGAGAGTAATATGGAAAAAGATGATCCGATGTGGTAACCCCTAACAGGAGCAGCTAAAAGAAGAAGAAGGTGCAGTGAGAGTAACAACGCTAAAGCAGTTATGGTATTTGGAATAGTTTGACCATTCTGTGGACCATTATATTGTTACAGGTTAATTACAATCAGATGCATTACACTAATAAACAATATGCAGTTAGTTTCAGTGTATTTATAAAGCCGCATCAGGAATGTGGATCTAAGAAAGAAAGGGTAACCACACAGGAACAGTAGCACTGCTTTGATGCTGGGTGCCGCCAGTCTGCAAAACTGAGCAGAGAACTTGCGTACGACAGGGTATGAGCTACTGTGGAAATGTGCGTGGCTTTACGCCAAGTTTAAGTTTTATACATCGCGATTTGAACGTGGAAACGTTCTTATGCCACATTTCTGTGCATACGCACCATTTATACATGAGGCCCCTGAAGATTACTGCAAGACCATGTATACCCCTTTATGTCAACAGTATTCCCTGATGACAGTGGTCTCTTTCAGCAGGATAGTATATCTGACACACTGCAAACTTTTTCAGTAATGAAATGAGGAACAAAGAACTCAAGATGCTGACTTGACCTCCAAATTCCCCATACTGTATATCAATCCGATATAGCATCTGTGGGATGTGCTGAAAAAACAAGTCTGACCCATGGAGGCCCCAACTCACAACTTATAGGACATAAAAGGCTCTACTGCCAACATCTTATATTAGGCAGATGGTTTTAATGTTGTGACTAATTGGTGTATGTTATTTTATGTGTGAAAGTATGTCGGGGCCGAGAGGGTTAAGAACCTATTACTAATACATTTATATGCAGCTGTTTTTGTAAAGCACAGATATGTTTGCAGCCGTTCGAACCAGGCATGCTGCTATTCATGCAGACTGGAGAGACTGGCATACAGTCTGCGAAACACGGAAGTTAAACAAACAGTATTGGAAGTATTTGGCAGCTATTGTATAAAAATAGTGATCTTTTTTTGTTTTTTCATTTGGTTAACTCAGTTACAGGATAACCCTGATACAGTTAGTGTTTACTGTTCAGACAAGTTAATGTAGTAGGTAATTACACGCTATGACACAGCTCAAGAAATCATAGTTAATTTCCAACATGCTTTTTTAAAAGAAAGGTTAGTTCATTTATGCCCAGTCAGCTGACATGTTTCACAGCAAAATAACAGAGTGAAGAGAAATGGTATAACTAGACACCATAATTCCAATGTTTGCGGTCTTCATGAGGTAAAAGTAAGACAAACAGTAGACAGCAAATGCCAACACTCAATGGCTTTGTGTCAGTAGCCGATTAAGCTTGGTGTCAGGGGGTGAATTCGGACAAACTGTCAATGGGCAGGGAGGCAGAATAGCCAGAGTGGTGGCAGAATAAGAGAAATCAGAAGGTGAGTGAAAGATAGTATTATGGTGCCTGAGGCACTGTTTGTTTCTGATGGTGGGAAAGAGGGTGAACAACCCCAGCTTATAGACAGAATTCACACCCTGCCTAAGACCAAGTGACAAGAGTTATGGGTTTTTAATTACATCTTACTCCTGTGATCTTCCTTTCTGTGTGTTGTCCTTAATAAAGGAAATAGTTTTTGTGATTTTAATTTTTGTTCTAGGTTAGCGGGGCACGAATCAAATCGGTTTCTTTAAACTCATTTGGGACTTATTCAACTGATTATGCAGAACACAAATGTTCAGTTGTGAAGCGAGTGAAGAATATGGTATTTGTTTATTTTATAAAGTTCGAAAAGTATATGGTATTCATTTTTTATATATAAACGTTACGCGTGGAAGTGTGTGTGTATGTCTGTCCGGCCCAGAAATGAAAGGTGGAGTCGGGATAAGGGCTCCACCTCTGAGGAAACAGAAGACTCGTTTAGCCAATTATAACACAAACAAGGTGAGCACATCAGCAAAACGAAACCTCCGAAAAAAATGACAAAATCGCTTAGCCGCTAACATCGCCAAAACAGTATCCCTTTTACTTTTCCTCCCGACGCTAATGCACAAGTGAGGCAAACATGTTGGCAAAACGAATCCTCCTACGAGAGAGATGCCCAGAGTAGTTCCTTCCAATTACCTGACATCTCTACATTTAAGGGCTCCACCTCTAAGGAAACAGAAGACTCGTTTAGCCAATAATAACACAAACGAGGTGAGCACATCAGCAAAACGAAACCTCTGAAAAAATGACAAAGTCGCTTAGCCGCTAACATTGCCAAAACGGTGTCCCTTTTACTTTTCCTCCCGCTGCTAATGGACAAGCGAAGCAAGCGTGTTGGCAAAGCGAATCCTCCTAAGAGAGAGATGCCCAGAGTAGTTCCTTCCAATTACCCGACATCTCTACATTTCAGTCTTTTTTTTTTCCTGACGATTTCAATAGTTTCTAGGACCCCAGGCTTTTTACAGAATGGGCTTAAACAGCTAGTATTTTATAAAGACAATTCTTGCAAAGTTTAAGGAAGGTTAAGAAGCTTGGTTTTAGAAGTAATGAAAAGTGATGCCTTTCCTTTATCTAATAGCAGAGTGTCAGTGAGATTTAAGATGTAAACAGGTCAAGATGGACCAATTGTCCTAATAGGCCTCTTAGCCACTTTGCTGAAGCAGAAGTTCAAAGTCCTGGAAGTGCAGTTTATCAGGGGCTCAGATGCAGTTTTTTTGTCACCCCTGCAGGGCTGTGATTGCACTGGGACCTTCAGAAGTCAGGTTTCAATCAGTATATCCAGATAACAGTAGCATTTTAAAGCAATTAGAATGCACTTTCTAAATTAAACCAGAAACGTCTGATGGTGTGATTATGAAGAAAGCTAATAATGTTAAGGTCTCTAAGATGTAGCCTTTGCCAAACAAATACCGGAGGGGGTGTTACATGTTAAATTGGTTATGTCTTTAAATTACAGGAAGAATATAAAATTAAGTCATAATGGAGCCATCAAAGAAGATTTTAAGAGAAGGTCAAAACAATTCATTCGCATTATAATAATGCCAAAAATAAACAAAAAAATCAAGTTGCACAAATTGTATGAATGTGTCAGTTTCTTGTCTTGTGATGCAAAATCAATTGTATGTATTGACAAAAGATCACTGGCACACTTTTATAAAAGCATAATGAATTATCCATACCTACCTATTCAGCAACCACCCATTTTCTGAATCGTTTCTGATGGTCCGAGTCTCAGCTAGTAAGCCACCACATGTCACAGGATGGGAACGAATCCTTGGTCTCCATCATGGTGCAGACATTCTCACAGTCGGTGCAACTTAGAAATATTCAATGACATGAAAAGCATCTCAGTGGACCATAAAAGGCCATTTCAGTCTAAATTTATTCCAAAAGCTCAGGCACTATCAGCAGGAGCGTATCCTGCTGTGCCAGGGCACCACCATTTATCTTACTCATTAAAATTAAAGAGGAAGTTCAGCCTTTTGATTTACAGACTCATTATATAAACGCTGTACTACTTGAAGGTTACGAATTAAAAAAAAATCTATATACAAAAAACAAATTTTAATAATCAAATATAAAAAAAGGAAAAGCAGATGAAACAAAAAGAGAGACTTGTGCTCGGTCTTGAACTGCTTCCTGCTCTGTGCCCGGACTCTGTGACTGAACTGCAACAACCGACTCTGGAAAAAAAAAATGAATGAATGTTACAGTATCTGTATGTTTTAGCCTTTTTGTCTCATGGGAAAGGTGCTATATAAATAAAATGTGTTAGATATGGAAGATGATCCGCCGTGGGGACCCCTAATGGGAGCAGCCGAAAGATTATTTTTTTTTTGGCTCACTGATTTCAGCAGCTATAGTCACTCTTTTAAAATGTGACCATTGGAAATGATTTTTCCTGTCAAATCAAAACAGACGAAGACGAAAACTGGGAGTCTAGTTATATTTAATCATGTATGATTGATGGTAATACTTTAGTTTTTAAACTTGAAATAAAAAATCTTATATATAAACGTCTAAGCCTGGAAGTGTGTGTGTCTGTCCGGCCTGGCAGTGAGAGGTAGAGTCACGGTAAGGGCTCCATCTCCGAGGATACGCAAGCGAGGCCAGCACGTTGGCAAAATGAAACATCCGAAGAGAGTCACTTGCTTATCCGTTATTACAGAAGTGAGGTGAGCACGTCGGTAAAACGAAACCTCCGAAGAAAGTCAGTTGCTTAGCTGCTAATGCACAAACGATGTGAGCACGTCAACAAAACGAATCCTCCTAGGAGAGAGATGCCCAGAGTAGTTCCTTTCAAGCCGCCATCATCGCCAAAGCGGTATCCCTTTTACTTTTCCTCCCGCTGCTAATGGACAAGCGAGGCAAGCATGTTGGCAAAGCGAATCCTCCTAAGAGAGAGATGTCCAGAGTAGTTCCATTCAATTACCTGACATCTCTATATTTCAATTTTTTTTTCTGACGATTTCAATAGTTTCTAGGACCCCGGGCTTTTAACTGCACAGGCTTACAGAGCTAGTATACAATAAAACATCTGCGCATGGAAGTGTGTGTGTGTGTGTGTGTGTGTCCATCCAGCCCGGAAGTGAGAGGTGGAGTCGGGTTAAGGGCTCCACCTCCGAGGAAACACAAAACTCGTTTAGCCGCTAATAACACAAGCAAGGGAAGCATGTCAGCAAAAACGAAACCTCCGAACAAAGACAAAGTCGCTTAACTGCTAACAGCGGCACAACGGTATCCCTTTTACTTTTCCTCCTGCTGCTAATACACAAGCGAGGTGAGCACGTCGGCAAAACGAAACCTCCAAAGAAAGACAGTCGCTTAGCCGCTAATACACAAGCGAGGCGGGCACATTGGCAGAACGAAACCTAGGAGAGAGATGTCCAGAGCAGTTCCATTCAATTACCTGACATCTCTACATTTCAGTTTTTTTCTGACGATTTCAATAGTTTCTAGGACCCTGGGTTTTTTACAGCACAGGCTGACACAGCTTGCATACAATAATTTTGCATTTGTATTAGAGAAAATTTCACATTAAATTAGATTCCAAACGTGAAAAAGTATGCAACACCATTAATGAACTTTTCTCAAAATGTGGATTTAAATGACATCACACCTGATGTTCCTGAATACATACATTTAGGAGAGGCTGGTATCTCTATAGCGCATCCAAAGCATTATCAATTGCAGTAGGTAATAAGATAAATCAAACTATACTGGGTGAGGTGCCATGATGAGTCCTTCTACTTAACTCTGAAAGGTCCTTACATGATTTTATTAACTAGTGAGCTTTCAAAGCTTTTTAAATATGGCATCATTGAAGCAGAAAGTCCCAAAGGAGGACACTGAAATCACAATACTGGTGAGCTATAAACTTGACAGTAACAAAAGGTTTTGAGAAAGATGAGTATAACCTCTCTTCCTGAGCATTGCTTGGCTGTCCTTGGGAATAGGCCTTAAATATTTCAGCAACACATTCACATAATTAGTGGAAAAGGCAGTTAAATACGATGCGCATGTTTTGTTACTGGGTGGCACGGTGGCGCAGTGGCAGCAATAAGGAGACCTGGGTTTGCTTCTCGGGTCCTCCCTGTGTAGAGTTTGCATGTTCTCCCCGTGTCTGCGTGGGTTTCGTCCGGGTGCTCCGGGTTTCCTCCCACAGTCCAAAGACATGCAGGTTAGGTGCATTGGCAATCCTAAATTGTGTGGGTGTGCGTGTGCATGTGCCCTGCCCGGGATTTGCTCCTGCCTTGCACCCTGTGTTGGCTGGGATTGGCTCCAGCAGAACCCCGTGACCCTGTGATAGGATAGCAGGTTGGATAATGACTGACTGACTGACTGTTTTGTTACTTATCTGGCCCAGATAATGGTGTTTAGCCAGACCTCTCATTCTGAAATTTTTTTTATTTAGTCATCATCAGACACTCTCAAATGCTCAGTCCTGGACTTTCATTTGGATGAATGGCATATTCACATTAATTGTTGAATATTTTGGATTTCACTGATCCCACCCCATTTACTTGCAGAGTTGGCAGAGTATAATAATAAAATCCAGTAAGGGAGGCTAATGGCAGACCTCTACAGATAATGCAGGAGTCAATGCGTGACAGAATTCAGATAAGCCCAAGCAAACCCACAAATATACTGTCACGTCAACAGTACTCGGAGCACCTGGTGTGCACTGCCTGGTGATTTTCAAAGGAAATTCTTCGTCTATCGCAATGCTTTACATGTGGTACAGAGATCTCAGCTTCCCCTACATGTATCCAGGATGATCAAGTGTGAGTTTGCACCTTCTCAGGCTTCACTGAAACTTCAAAGCCCAGTCAGTAAGAATGACAGCAATACAGGAGGTTTGTGGGACACGTTTCCCAGTACTAAGTGTGACTTTTAACTAGAAAGGAGTTTGAGTACTCATGGATAGAAAAGTGTGAAAAAACACAACATGTTTTCACTCACATTTCCTTTACATTGATTAGGTAGTACATTTCTAAATTAACATTTCATTAAACAGAAATAAATACAAATGAATTCTACAAAATTCATTAATCATTCGTATGTGGAATTATACAGTCAGTATTTCCTTTGATTTCACTGGCCCCATCCCCTATTTCTGCTTTTAAGAAAATGTGCTTTAGAATTTTTTGCAAGATTTTATTTTAAAAAAATGATACTAGTGTCTTGCACAATGTCGTCCTTGATTTAACAATTCTGTATCCCATGCTAACAGTGAGATTTGATCTTTGACTTGTTTTTAACAATGAAAAAGACAATCACATCACAACAGCGGAAACCCACAACCCTGCCAGAGAAGGAGTGGAGGTGGAAGAGAGGAATAGAAGTGAATGCTGTGTGCTGTAATGTGCTTGGGACTGAGGGGAACAATTATTTGGAAGTGCCCCCCCCCCCCCCCCCCCCCCAGGGCAGTAATAAAGGTCTTGTTTCCTGCCACACTTGTGCTTGTGTCTGGTGTGTTTGGTGAGCTGTACATCCTCTGGTGATCACAATAGATAGATAGAATGAAAACTTGCAGCCACAGTATCTCTAACTCTTTTCTTAATTAGTGACCAGGTTTTGCAGCTAATTAACTATTTCTCTTTATTTTAATTGACTTTTCTTGAGACTCTGACCTCTGAATTGATTCTTTTTTCCATAAACGGCACCTAAACATAAATTTGATGTGAAGTGAGCCAACAGATGACCAACTGAGTTGGGACCTCAAACTCCACCCAACTTCACTTCATTCAGTTTCCTAACATGAAGCCAATTCTCGTTTCTAATTAAACCCGTTATTTAATTCCATGGCGCTCATTCTGCCATGGCAGACATTTCCAAAACTGTGGATTTTCTTTTTTAAGAGCGCTGTTAAAATGTTTTGTGGATCTGAGCAGATCAACATTACTGAGGCCTTCACCTTTCTTTATTTTCACTTATTGTGAGATGGATGCAGGTGGTTGTTTATGTGTTGGTTAATTTTGTGTCTTAATATTGTTTGGTGACCAATTATGAAAAAAGAGATAATTAAGGGGCCCGAGTCTTAAGTTATGCATCAATTAAAATTAAGGCAAAGAGTTAATTAGCAGCAAAATCTGGTCGCTAATTATCAATTTCGTTGTTCCTTTGTAAAAGTGACAATGACAATAAAGATCTATCTATCTATCTATCTAAGGGTTAGAATGAAAACCTGCAGCCACAGTGGCTCTCCAGGACTGGAGTTGCAGACCCCTGCTAGGGGTATCTAATACAGATTGAAGGTTGCGACATACATCCCAATCACCCAAATGATACAACTCACAATGAACAGAACAAAACCGGTTCAAACCCTGAGGTAATGTGTGGCCCTGAGCAAATCATTTAACTTGCATGTGCACTTTGTACTTGTAAAGTGCTGTGGATGAGGTTCAGTTGTTAGTTGTCGATTCATGTTCTGTGCTGCGTTTCACGTTCTGTTAAGTTTTCGGTCATTACTCTATATCACCACTTTTTTTTTTGTATTTTACACAGCATGCTCCGCCCGGATATTCTGGTCTATAACCATTAAGAATCTTGGCTTGGCACTGATAGATACCCTGGCAATATTGTCATCATCAGCTGTGTTTAGCTTAATAGATTTTGTTTAAAATTACGTTTCATGCATAACTTAAACATACGTTAACATTTTAGTGTTTGACGGCATTAATGAAGTAAACAAAATTCTAAAATAAACACAAAGCCTGTCACGGGCTTTATTGTAACAGTTAAAAGGGTAGCATAACCATCCATTACCTAACACAGAGCAGGGCCGTGGGAGTCTTACTCCTGTTGGCATCGGGACCACGGCAAGAGAGCACCTTGGTAAAAAATTAGGGTGACCAATACACACAGGCACGCATTTACGATGCTGGATGAAAACCGGAATGGGGGGGAGAACAATTCAGTGCCCACACGGTGAAGATCGTGCAAACGGGGAACAGAATGGTATAAGGTCTCAGATGGAAAGCGGTGAGCAGCTACCCTAAAACGATCTTGTCACTTTTTTTTTATCCACCCGTGCTATACGGATTTAACAAACAGCACGGTTTAAGATTGGGGCGCATCCAACTTCTGCTTTAGTTTTGCGCGAGTCGCTCGCAGGACGCAGCGCGCTCTGAATGTGGAACGTGCGCAGAGTCCGTAGTGACGTCACTGATTGGCCACTCAGCAGTTACTAGCAAATACAGCTTTTGGTTTTTAAAGTCGCTGGAAGGAATGAGCATTGCACTGCTAAACAGGTCCTGAAAAAATAAAAACCCAAGTCAGAGCAAAAGAAAAAAAGTTACAACTATCATTTTCTTCATAGTTATCCTGTGGTAAGTAGGTACACTTAAATCAGTTAGAGTTAACGTGTAAGTAAAACCGCCTGTAAAGGTATCGAGAACGAGACGGTCACCCATATTGTTTTCCGTGATAGTTCCTTTTAGGACAGCACCGAATTTTCAGTTACTGAAACTATATTCAGTTAGTATAGAATATAATGACATAAAAAAAAAAATTCGGATTTTTTTGTCCGAATATGTGATGCTGGAGTCATTGCTTTCAAACAGTGAGTCCCATCGCATCGCACAGTAGGCATGGACACCATCCTTAGAATATTGTGGCAACACGAGGAAGGTCAGCAGTAGCGATGAGCTATACTGCAATGCTTGTGTTAACGTAAAAATAAATGGACAAGCAGAGTGGCAAAGGGAGGGTGAAGATAAAGCGATTCGCGGTGCCAAGCAATGACGTCTAAACAACTGAACCGTAGAACTTACCAGCAGTACTGACAAAGCACCACGACAAGCTAACCTTCCCACACGTGCGTTGACATCGCAAAGAAACAGATTTGAAACTCCGTGGCTGCAGGTTTTCATTCTAAGTTTTTCTTAATTGGTGGCCAGTTTTTTCTGCTAATTAATTCCTTTTCCCATCATTTTAATTGACTTTTTTTTTTTTTTTTTTTTTAAGATTTGTTCCCCTGAATTTCTTCCATCATTTCTTTCAATTGCTTCATTTCTTTCCTTAAATGGCACCCTAACAGAAATGAAACATGAAGTGTGTGTGAGACAACAGAAGACCAACTAAGTCAGGGCCTCAAACTCCAACCAATTTCACTCCAACCAGTTGCTTAATTAGGTGCCGATTCTTGTTGTTAATTAAACAGATAGATAGATAGATACTTTATTAATCCCAGGGGGAAATTCACATACTCCAGCAGCAAAAAATATTAAATTAAAGAGTAATAAAAATAAAAAATGCAGGTAAAAAACAGACAATAACTTGAATAATGTTCAACGTTTACCCCCTCTGGTGGAATTGAAGAGTCGCATAGTTTGGGGGAGGAATGATCTTCTCAGTCTGTCAGTGGAGCAGGACAGTGGCAGCAGTCTGTCGCTGAAACTGCTCCTCTGTCTGGAGATGACACTGTTTAATGGATGTAGTGGATTCTCCATAATTGATAGGAGCCTGCTGAGTGCCCGTTGCTCTGCTACGGATGTCAAACCGTCCAGCTCTATGCCAACAATAGAGCCTGCCTTCCTCACCAGTTTGTCCAGGCGTGAGGCATCCTTCTTCTTAATGCTGCCTCCCCAGCACACCGCTGCGTAGAAGAGGGGCACTCGCCACAACCATCTGATAGAACATCTGCAGCATCTTACTGCAGATGTTGAAGGATGCCAGTCTTCTAAGGAAGTACAGGCGGCTCTGTCCTTTCTTGCACAGAGAATCAGTATTGGCAGTCCAGTCTAATTTATCGTCCAGCTGCACTCCCAGGTATTTATAGGTCTGCACCCTCTGCACACAGTCACCTCTGATGATCACGGGGTCCATGAGGGGCCTGGGTCTCCTAAAATCCACCACCAGTTCCTTGGTTTTGCTGGTGTTCAGTTGTAGGTGGTTTAAGTCGCACCATTTACAAGGTCCGTTCTTTAATTCCATGGCTTGTTGCTGCTCTCATTGTGCAATAGCAGGCATTTCAGAAATTGTTGACTTTGTCTTTTCTAAGAGCAACTGGTGGATGTTTGGTGGACCTGAGCAGATCAGCATTCCATGAGACCTTCAACTTTCTTTGTGTTCAGATATTTAATGATGGTCAAAGTTTGCCGGCCATGTTTTGGTTCATTTTGTATCGCATTATTATTTGGCTGCTAAGTAAGGAAAAATTAACAAATATTGTATCTGAGTCTTCAAGAGCAACTCAATTAAAATGAATTCAAAAGAAGTTAACTAGCAGCAAAATCTGGTCACTAATTAAGAAAAGGGTTAGAATGAAAACCTGCAGCCACAGTATCTCTCCAGGACTGCAGTTGGAGACACCTGCTTTAATGTATATAATTTATTGTATTTTGCATTGAGCCAAGTATAAGTGAGTTTTAAGAAGAAGAACAACCCTGTAAGAATTTGAAACTATTTTAAAGGTGAGAAAACAGTTTGCCTATATGTGAGAATCTTTTTACAATCGGTGCTTCTGAAGCAGCAGTCCTTTTGTACGTTGCATAGCTCTCGTAGCCTTGACCTTCTTGCCTAGCTATCCCCCATAGTATCGACAAAGCAGAGCTTAAATCCTCCATCCGCAGTCAGTCTAACAAGAACCAGACTAGTGAGTTAGCTAGTTTAAATTAGCTATGGAAAATTTACATCGTTTCCACAGTCAATTTACTTGGCTTGTTTATATCCAAGAGTGTGCCCTTAAGTAGGCTGGCATCACATTCCCGACTGAGAAGATGTTCCAGCTAGCTGCAGCCTTGTATTGGAAATCAGATGTTCACGAAATACTTTGATGAAATGACAGGTGATGTTGTGTTAGAAATGCTAGTTTTAAGGTGTTTTTTCTAACTGACTGTTAAATTAATTTTTCTATTATTTATATGTAGGGCTTTGTGATTTGTTGATGCCCTTTCCAGGGTTGTTTCCTGCCCCGCACCCGCCCACTGTCTCCCACCCCTCTGTTTAAGCATGTTAGAGAATGTTATTTTATTTATATATAAATCTGGCAATACTAAAAAAATAAACTTAGGGAACACAGAATTCGTTCAGGCATTTAAGCACTTTTATGAAAAAAAGGAAAATAGTTTGTAGATCGTTTTTGTTTGTGATTGTAGACTTGGATAACAGTATACTTTCATAGATCATAATCATATTAAGATTGGTATTCCATCCTGTTAGTTCCATTTGAATAAATGGGTTGGAGAATGAGTTCATGGGTGTAGTGTAATATTCTTTTTTTCATCTAAGCAATCCAAACATATTATTACTCATGTTCATTTATTTTTAATTTTTTTGATTAGCAATAAAGTGCACGTCCATTGAGTGCAACACGGTCAGGCAATGGCTAGCCCTGCTTCTTCAGAGCTCAGTAATCTGAATTGTTTCCCAACCTGGTCACTGCCTGTGAGGAGTTCACTCAGTACCCTCATGTCTGCATTATGTTGTAATAATTTTATCCCAAAAATGTGTGTTTTAAGTTAACTGTTGACTGCACAGTGGTGACATATGCAGGTTTTTGAATGTGTGTGCCTTGCAATGGACATGTGGCCAGTGCAGGGTTGATGCATGTTTAAAACAGCTAGAGCCTGGAAGGGATAAAGTAGATTTAGAAAGTGGATGGAAAGGTGGAGTCATTTTTGTTGTTGTATTTATTTCAGCAGATTACATTTAGAAATAAATCATAGCTTTTACGTATCTGGTAATGGCAGAATGACAAAGAAAAAAGACTTTTTTTTTTTGCAAGTTTGCTAACTTGAAATCAGGTTAAACAATTTATTTTAGTAGAACAGACCTGCTTATGAGACATTGATAAGTAATTATCATCATGCACAAGTTTTAGAACATATGTTTCAAAGATTACTCTCTGTCTCATGTTAGAGAATTAAGACTTGCAGAACACTTCTTGATAGTCGTGTCAAGCATAGTGGCCTTTTGTAAGTTTATAGCTGCATGTTAGAAGTTTTCTTTGATTCCTTATAGATAATAAGTTTCATTCCAGCATGTTTTTTTCTTCTTTTAAACCTTTATAATAATAGCCTAATAATATTTAATTATTAGTTAATAGTAATATTCTTGTTGGCTAACAGAAACATGCTGTTTTTAAAGTGTCCATTTTATAGTCTATTTGTAACATTACACATAATCAAATGACAGATAATACTTCATAGTTAAGAAGTAAAGAAAAAAGCCAGAATGATACTTTTATACCGCTGTTTCATTAAAATCTCTATTTACAAGTCGTAGATACATATAATAAATTACTAGCTTTATGAATAAAGAAATAAGAAAAAAGCCAGAATGATACTTTTATACCACTGTTTTATTAAAATCACTATTTACAACTCATAGATACATATAATAAATTACTAGCTTTATGAATAAAGAAATAAGAAGAGCCAGAATGATACTTTTTATACCGCCGTTTCATTAAAATCTCTATTTACAAGTCGAAGATACATATAATAAATTACTAGCTTTATGAATAAAGAAATAAGAAAAAAGCCAGAATGATACTTTTATACTACTGTTTCATTAAAATCTCTATTTACAAGTTGTAGATACATATAAACATATACATATAATAAATTACTACCTTTTTTTTTTTTTTTTTTTTAAAGTCAGTATAAAAAAAATATATATTTAGCAATATTTTATAATTCACTTAATTAACCTGACAAATAGATACAATATATTAGAAATTCCGTTGAACATTTTTACAAGTAGCGACTGGCTTCAAGCTTGCAGTCTGTGACAGCTTCTTCATGGTAGATCTGAAAATAACCAGAAGATTTTATTAAATTAGCATAAGATTATTAATGGTTCGTAAATGTAAGGCAGTTTTTATCACTAACAAATGATGTAATGACATACTGTAGTCTCTAAAGCACAACAAATAATGTAATCATTTATAGTGTCCATCTATCTAACCCTCCAAACCCAGTGATTGCAGCCTGCAATGAAATGCTAATAAATGCATTGCTTTTGAGTGTGTTGTTTAAATTAGTATTTATAAAATTGGAGTGTCTATTGTAGTTAAGACATAACTTTTAAATCAGTGATGATACATATTCAAACTGTTTACTAAACAAGTGGCGTGCCACGTTAAGAGATTATCACATAGATTTTAAGTAAAAAGTAAACTGTAGATTCTCACCTGGTATGATTGTGGACTTTGGAAACTGGAAGCTGGCAACAAGCTTTCTGGAATCATACTTATGGCAAAGTTTTGATCCAGCGAATACACAAAGGAGTCGGTTGCTGGCTCCATAGAGCAGTCTAGCACCATGTCTTGCGCTGCATAATGTGTTCTTGTGTTGTTGCAGAGCTGTGTCTCTTGTTCTTGCCCTGATGTTTGGAGCAGACAGGACATTTGACAGCAGTCTGAATTCACTGGTGGTGGCTGGCCTTTCTTAACATCGCTCTCTTTTCTCTGAATTGTTGCGTCTGTGGTGAGTTGAAGCTGCTCAGTCAATTGGGAAATGTAGCCGATAGTTAGGCGCAGGGTCTCAATTTTTGTCAGGGTCTGCCCGGCTGGGGCCACTGATGGAGGCAGGTAGGTCCTCAGGTGGTGAAGAGCTCTGGTTAAGTCTCTCATTCTTAGTTTCTCTCTTTCACTGGCACTCTGTCTTTTTCTTCCTGGGTTCTTGGACCTGGACCTTCTCTTTGATTGAGACGGCTCCATTAAATTCTGTTCTGTGAAAATCGGATTTGGAAGGATATTGTCCCAATCAAAGGTCTGTTGTTTCATTCTCCACTCTAGACCTGGAGGGGAGAAGCATCCAGAGTCAGTGGAAGAGGCTGGTGACAGACCTCCACTGGCGCTGAAGTAGCCAGGGTCCGACAGAGTGCAGTTTTGTCCAAAGAGTGTATCATAGCCCAGGAAAGTCTTGTCATCTTGATAGAGAAGCTGAGATCCACCTCTGTCCATGGCTGCAAGGAGTCTGAGAAGTGATTTGGTGTCTCTAAATGGCGATTCAGTTGTGCTGCAGAGGTCTGGGCTTCTGCTGAATTTATCCGATATTGACAAGTGTGAATTTGCACCTTCACAGGCTCCTCTGGGACATCAAAGGCACCAAGGAGAGAACTTAAGCAAGGTAGGGGGTCTCTGGGAAAGCTTTCCCCAAGGAAAAGGTGTGATAAACCAGCTACCATGAAACCCCAGGAGAGGCTAAACATCTCCGAATGTGTCTCAGAGTAATCATACCATGTATGGTGCAATAAAACAATTTAAGCATTAAACAACATTTTGGTTTGCTCCATAATATCTTTAATATATAATAATAAAATGATACTGTATTAATCATTTTATACAATTTTGGATAAAGCACTAAATAAAAAAGTGTGTACTTTTCACTTTGCATTCAGTTTATGTTGTTAAAATTAACTACAAAATTAAGTGCACACCTTATTTTTTTAAATATACTATTCAGCTCAGTTTCTGTTTCTTTTGTTGTGAATTTTGGAAGTTCTCATCAATACACTAAACGTAATATTATATGAACTATGATAACTGTGATTATTTTGTTTTCTGCATTATTCCAGGAATGGATTAGTGATATCATGTATGAAATGACCAGCTAAGAGAGCTTTAGAATTTTGGTCTATAATGAATCATAATGTTGCATATAGCGTTTTATTTTTATTTTATTTTTTTAATATATATATATATATATATATATAACTTTATCTCAGTTTTGTAATTAAATACCAGTTGAAGTTCTCCTTGCCTAAATAATCAGACCTGTTACGCTCTAGGACTGTGTTGCTACACTCAGCAAATTGAATTGTGTGCCTTCCTGTCTTTTAGATTCATTTCACCAATTCTGTACTGGGTGAGACGCCCTCGGACGTGATGTCGATTAGTCACTGGAAGACAAAATTAGGTTAGGCTTTTTGTTTTATTTGATTACTAATTTGAAATTTTTTCTAGGGGTCTGCCTTCCTCCTTTAATAATAATAATTTATATTTATATTTATATTTAAAAAATATATATAATTGACAATGACTCAGAATGGTGATGCAGTAGCTAACACTGATATCTTACAGGTCCAGAGATCTGGGTTCCATTTTGGTGTGCCGTTTGCCTGCATTGTCCTAAGCAGAAAGGGATTTTTTTGCAGGAATTCTGGTTTCCTCCATGTCCCATTGCTTTATTTTGTGACACTACGTTGACTGTTTCTGAATGAGCATTGCTTCATCTATACTACTGGAATAGGCTCTAGCTTCCTGCAACCCTGAAATGAAGAATGTGAATTTAGCAGATGCATGGATAAATGCATGCTTTAAATCTCTTTTCACAGGCAGGTAGGCCATTTTGAATGTTAGTATTTCAAGTGTAAAAATGGATGGCAAGACAGAGGTATATGAGTAACTTTAAAAAGGGTAGTAGGGATATAATAGGGATAGGGACTGTCATTATGGTGTGTACTTTCTCCAAAAGAAGATGCGTTGTAAAAATAAAACATTTAATTTTGTTTTTTTTGCATTTTAAATCTAATAAACAAAAAAGAATAGTTATTAACAAGCAACACTTCATAATGAGGTTAGAAATCTGCACATTGAACAGGATAGACACTAAAGCTCAACTGTTTGATGTGTAGAATCATAGAAATCAACCAGAAAGATGTGCATTCAGTCTTGAAATTTACCCAGTGTGATTTTGAATTTGTTCACAAATATTCCATTTGATAGACTGATGTCATGTCCAGGATTTATAGATTTATAGGGTAAATTCTTACTTGCTTCTTCTTGTCAACATGCTTTCTGGGGCGCTGATTACTGAGCATAACCATATAATATCTAAGCATCTGTCTTCCTTACCTGAAAGAACTACCTTGTCTGAAAGCTTCCACCATTGCCAAATGCTGAACTGTTCTTTCAATAATCCAAATTTCATAGACTATCAAGAGATATAGGCAAATTTATGTCCACAAGGAGCAGAGTACAAAAGCATCCTGTCAAGTGATTATCTCAAACTGCTGTGATGGAATTGTTCCTGCCCTTTATGCTGGAATGACATTCTGCTTTGAGTAACATCTCACCTTGTGGCCTTTACTTCAGTTTGCCCTAAAGGCACATTAAGTGTCATAATTATATTCTGTTCTCCACACTTACAGCAATTGAATAACTTACAGGCAGCTTTTCACTTAGTAGTAAATGTTAACTTTAAATGTTGGTTTCTTGCTTGTATCTAAGTGCTGGCAGAATAGACTGCTTAGCATCTGCCACCCTAAATTGAATTTGGAAAATGGATAAAGGAAACCTGTTGCACTGAATGGTTGCAGGCGCAGTAATCGGGTCACTTTCCTAGGATATAGGCATGACTCTTGGAGGAGAGCTATCTGATACGGCCCTCCTGTTGTACCAGTCATTACACAGCCACACTGTAGCTCCCAGAATGGACAAAGTGCAAAAATATATACATGGATATGGTTATTTAGCTTTTATGTACATTTGTCTGTTCAGGTAACTTTTATAATAAAATACAGCAAAAACTAAGAGCTGCAAAACAATAGTATAGAAATTATTTTTAGGAGGATATTTACAAGTGTAGATTTTAACCAGTGAGCCTTTATATCATGATTTGAACAGTTAAGCCGCCTCATAAAGAATTTTACAAAGCAATGGTCAGAATAATGCAAAATTAATCCAACATAATATTGAATGTGCTGCTTAACATTACAAATTATAAGAAAGTTGGTACAACTATAGATTGAGGGGACAGAAGTGTCCCTGAGTTAATACTTGAAGTAAGGTTTTCCAAGCTTGGTATTCAGCCTTAATTTAAATAGTAGGGCTGAAGAAGCTCCTCAGACGGACTCGGTGAAATGGTGGAGTATAAAGAAGCTGATGTCAGTAAGCTTTGTTGTGTATTGAGCCTTTGGAATTATGAGCAGTTCACCTTTACAAAATCAGAGTAGTCTCACAGATAATAGTAGAGTGTCAAATCAGTGATTTTTAATTTGAAACTTTTACAGTGCATTTGAATATGGTGCAGAGTGTATGTACATAAAATATATATATGTAAAACAGAATACAGCTATGGTCTTTTGAGCTGGACAAAGCCACAAAGTTGTCTGTTCATCCTTCAAGCCACATAATATTTATGCGTGGAAAGTACATTTGAACAATATTTCATGATATCGTAAGATGCTTTGCATAAAGGCATCTGTCAAGATATATAATCAACCAGCTAATTAGAAGTACATTTCAATAATGTTAGTGATAGATTGATGAAATAGTTTGGTGTGTGAGTGAGGAAGAGATTTTACCATTAATGGATTACATTTTTGACTGAATACTAGTTAAATAATTTAAAATCTCCCATCAACTTTTTCTAAAAGGTAACCAAAATTTATGTAGGTAGATAACTGAATTCAGGATTCAGAGAGAGAGTGCCAATTCTCCTTGACTTTTACTGGAAATTTTATGATAATATATTTTACAGTATATAATTAATAAATCCCTTGACAGTCAAATGTAGTAAGTTCATTTGCAAATGTGTGTAATATTAAGATTATGAAATCTGTATATAGGTAGGTGCCTATCAGTTCCGTGGAGAAGGTTTCAGATGGACCTAGTCGCTGTCTCTGATGAATACCCAGCTTCTCCTTGTGTTTTATTTGTGTTGTTTCATGGTGCTCAGTTTTTAACTTTATAGACTACATTTTCTTAATCTAACTGTCCAATAAGTACATTTTGTCTACATATCCATTTTCTGAAACTGTTCATTCTAATCCATAGCCAACAATTTGTGGATTGTGATAATGACACGGGCTTCAATGTAATGTGTATCTAGTGACAAATGCTTTCTTTTGAGAGAAATTCTGTAATTACATTTGGTCATTTAGTAGTCATCCCATATTAGTTGAGAACTTAAATAACTTTACAGTGCAGATAGTTTTTTATTTTTTTTATTTTTAAACATGTTGCTGATGGTATCATGTGTTAGTTGTTAATGTTTAAATAAAGCAAGTGACGGAGAATATGTATGTGTAAAGCTGTGGCATTTCAGATTTGTGCTGTATATATTGTTAATTTAATTATCCACCCTTATACCTTTTTTTAAATGGATTAATCTTTTCAACTGCAAATGAACAAAACAGACCACAGGACACCTTTGCCATGAAGTGTGCCGTGTGGGACGTGTGAAAAGTTCACACTGTGCTTTTGTTTTGACAAGTGCCTCTGGTATGGTGTGAGGATGGGAAACAGAATGCAAAGTCAAAGTTTTTCTGTGTTATTGCTGACAACTTCTCCGAGTAAAAATTTTAAGTTACTGTTTTAAAGTTTGGTAAGTTATGTACAGTAACACTTCAAATTTCTTTAATATGTGTATGTGTGTGCTCCAAAAAAAAAGAACGACGACAATGGTTGTTTATCCCTCTTCCTATCCATCCATTTTCCAAACCCGGTTATCCTAAGCAGGGATGCGTGTAAGCTGGCATCAGTCCCAGCAAGCATCAGTCATGAGGCAGGAAAAATACCAAGACAGGGTGCCAGCCCATTACAAGGTGGGTTGTTTATCTGTTATACTGAACATCTTTTCTAGATGTATTTTAGTAATTATTAAAAAAAATATTAAAATGTTCAGGTTTCTATATTTGAACATAGAACACTTAAACAAAACAGAAAGACATAAACATAACAAGACTGCCAGTTATAAAGGATATATGTAGTGAGTCTCTTTGAAAAGATTACATGCTAAATGTAATTTTAGAATGTATAAAGTATTTTCATCCTCTCAAAAATAAGAACACTGATTATGTCTTTTGCCTTTATAATTATGTAGTTGTAGTAGATTACATGCAGTTTCAGCAGATATGTACAACTTAAAACTATTAGTTGTGGAAAGAGAAAGTAGAAAATGAAACTGGTTTTATCTACTAATAAAGACAAAAAGCAGAATCCTGTCATCCATGGAATAAAGTTACACAGCACCCGGAATTGAATGCAGTGTGTATCATGTGGAAATTAATGAAGTGAATATGTAGATAGTAATAACACACAATCCAATTTGAACAACTTGCATAAAGAACACAGATTTTAAAGATTTTTAAAGTTTATAACCTTATTACTGCATTCATTTTAACACTACATTTTGATGGGCAAGTATTTGTGCCATTTCCTTCATCTACATTGCTTAGCAAACTTTAGATATTTTTCATATTTATTTGCTTTTGTAGGCTTTTACACATGGCCAAGCATATGTTACTTTCCCTAGAGGAACCTTGAGAACAAAAATTAAAGTAAAAGGTCTTGATACAGAGAGGTGAGGAAAACTAATTTCCAGTGAAGATAGTGTTTACTCAAAATAGTGTGTATAATGAAGTATTTTCTGCTTAAATATGTTATGAAATTCAAGTATATACAAAGACAAGTGTATATATACTGTAGATTGAGAACATAAGCATACAAGTTACATGTATACATAAAGCATATAATCGTATAAATTATCTGTTTTCTCACGCTTGCCACCATAAGCACTGTCCACCTGATGCTCTCTTACAGCTAGTTCAAATCTGTATTCTCTTGGTACTTTACTTCTCCTTGCACATCCTTAAAGACATATTAGTGAGGATGATTCCAAATAAACCGTGTTTAAGTGTAAATGTGGGTGTCTGCAGGACTGATCCTGGCAGTGAACTGGTGCTCTGTTAAGTCTGTTGAGATAAGATGTGGCCACACAGACCACAAATTTCTTTTGAGAAAAATGTTTCATATAAACAAGATGGGAGTAAACTTATCTAGAGCATTTAGTATTTGAGGTGTTTTTTGAAATTCTGAATTTAGAAGTGAGATTTGTCAAATCACTGGCCAGCACATGGCATATCTTCTCAGCAATACCACATCCATCTTAACACAGGATCTCCTGCACTCCATCTTGTTGACTTCTCTCACGTGAGCGCTGACATTGCTGTAACGGGTGGCCTGCACAGCCTGGCAAGAGAGAAAAAGAAAGAGCAGCTGTGCATAAAAACAAAACACGTGAGACAGATCTGCAAATGACTAATGTACTCTTGTTCTGTTTTTCCGTATTTCATCTCTGCCTTCTCAGGGAGGATGGTACTAGATCAATTCCTCGCCTGTGATGGTTGCTTTTGTTGTTTATAAATTTGGACTGTAGAACACACTGCTAAAGTAAGCAGTCAAAATATAGAGAAAGATGTGTCAGTGGGCTAGATTTTTATGTATTGGGGTTTTATAGCTGAGAAGGAGCAGAAGATTTTCAAATGATTCACCCACAAATGTTGCATTGTATATGCAATATGTTCGCTTTTAACATTTATTTTACACATTGCATTTCATTGCAGAATGAATGGATACAACTGACAGTGTTTTTTTCTGCTAGCAATATCCTTGTGCATTATGGTTTACTACAAATAACTAAATCATTCTGAAATATATTTCTAAGAACAGTTATGCCAATATTTCTGAGGTTGATTTCTAGTTATTTTGTAACATTTCCCTACCCTATAAAGGATCAATAAGATCCCTAGTAACTGATTTAGCGGGAGTTTTGTTTGTGCCTTGAATGCCCCAACAGGTGATCCAAGGACTGTGGGAACTACAGAAGGGAGCTACACAGTTATTCTTTTGGATCTCAGATAGCTATTTAAAATGTGTAGCGGTCACATGAATATATTCAGCCTTGGCATACAACAAAAGCAAAGTTGTTGTTTAGATAAATACCTTGGTTGACCTATCACTGCTAGAAATGTGAAACAACATCTTTGAAGGTCTCAGGGCAGGGGGATGGAGCTATTCAGTAATTTTCCCACTCAGCAAAGTGAGATTTTTCACCCCACATTTTACACTGCCAAGATAGACGATCTGGGAATCTGACCTCTTTTAAAAAGTGCAGCTGCTGATCAGTGCTTCCCAGAGAGTTGGGGGGGCAAAGATTCTAAATGTGACACACGAGAAAATCCATACGTGCATGATGACATTTCTCAGCCATCTTTTTCAAAAGGCAAGAACCAACACTGGATAGGAGATGCTCATGTTGGCCTATGCTTCAAAGTCAACAGTTCCCCTGACATTTATATTTTTAGAATTGAAAGAAAAACTCATGTGGACGAGGAGAAATACATGCAAAAATCTGGTGACTGGACAGGGCATGAAACTTAAGTGTGTTCAGTAGGCAAGCAATGCACATCTTGTTGTATTTTGGAATTTGATGTATGACAGTAATCATTTTAAGTTACTTAGCATGAATTAATAGCTGGTTAGCTTCAGACACATCAAGCACATCATTAAAGTTGAGAACTATTTATTTATTATTTAGTTTTTTGATCTTAAAAGAAAAAAAAGATGGTATAGTGCATCCGATTTGCAAGGTCCAGGGAGCAAATTCCAATCTGGGCTTTGTCTCTGCAGAGAGTATGCCTTCTCCCTGTGTCCATGTGTTAGGGTTTTCTTTGGGTACTCAAGTTTCTACCTGCGTTCCAAAGCTGGGTCTGTGTGGGTGAGCCTGGAAGCATAACCTGCGATGTACACTTGAATATATTCCTTGTTGATGTAACCCAGTGCTGGAAAAAGTTGATTCTGAAAATTAATAGACAAGCAAGCAAATATTGTTAAAATTTCAGGTTCATTTTTTTTTCCTTGTAATGGATCCTCTGTATCCAAATTCTCATTTTTTAAAGATGAATTACAAAGGTTTTGTAGTACTAGGGTGTTGTACTGTGTTAACCATTATGGATGTAGTGAAAAGTAAAGCAAAATGACACCTTTTATTGGCTAACTAAAAAGATTACAATATGCCAGCTTTCGAGGCAACTCGGGTCCCTTCTTCAGCTTTGGTTATTAAAGATGTGAATAGTTGCTTTAAGCTTTATGGTTATGATATTCTGTTGAGTGAAAGATTAAAAGGGCTGAGCCTACACAGTTCAAGCAAATGAAGATTAAGAGGTGACATGATTGTTTAAAATTACGAAGGGAAATAGTCCAGTGGATAGAGACTGTTATTTTAAAATGAGTTCATCAAGAACACGGGGACACAGTTGGAAACTTGTTAAGGGTAAATTTCACACAAACATTAGGAAGTTTTTCTTTACACAAAGAATGATAGACACTTGGAATAAGCTACCAAGTAGTGTGGTAGACAGTAAGACTTTAGGGACTTTCAAAACTCGACTTGATGTTTTTTTGGAAGAAATAAGTGGATAGGACTGGCAAGCTTTGTTGGGCAGAATGACCTGTTCTTGTCTAGAGTGTTCTAATGTTCTATTTGACTGAATAAGAGACTATGGACTCCTAAAGATCAGGTTAATAAGTTAGCAAAATGGGTTTGTTACCATCCATTCTTCTGTTTTGATTCATCAGTTCTTGGTTGGTTAGTTTAGACTATATAGAAGATGAAGTGACAAAAAAGGAGAGGAAGATCAGGCTGCCCTGCTCAGTTGTCTTTTTTTTGGGGGGGGGGGGGTACTTATTCGGCTTCAAAATAATGGAAAAATGGAACGTATACATCAGCATTGGGTATCCTGCAGAAACCAAACCCAAAAGGGATGCCCGATCAACTGCACAGCACTCTTGTGCATCTCAAGCCAATTTAGATCTCCAATTAAGCTAATGTGCACACATTTTCAATTAGTAAGGAAACTTTCTGACAGATGAGGCAGCACGGTGGAGCAGTGGTAGCGCTGCTACCTCGCAATAAGGAGACCTGAGTTCGCTTCCCGGGTCCTCCCTGCTTGGTGTTTGCATGTTCTTCCCGTGTCTGCGTAGGTTTCCTCCCACAGTCCAAAGACATGCAGGTTAGGTGCATTGACGATCCTAAATTGTCCCTAGTGTGTGCTTGGTGTGTGTGTGCGGTGGGCTGGCACCCTGCCCGGGGTTTGTTTCCTGCCTTGTGCCCTGTGCTGGCTGGGATTGGCTCCAGCAAACCCCCATGACCCTGTGTTAGGATATAGCGGGTTGGACAATGACTGACTTTTTCTTACAGATATGAGAAAAATGTTTGAATTCTGATACTTGGACCTAGGCTTTTGGAGATCTGAAGTAGCAGTGGAACTTACTGTACATTTTCCTGTGTGAATTTAGCCATTCTGTCTGCAAACCCTTGTTACAGAGAGTTCAAGTAATAAAAACATTTTGTTAAGAAGAGCAATATACAAGTACTGTATCTTTAAAATGATAAGATTTATTTGTGGAGCTATGAGCAAGAAGTAGAGGTTAAAATAAATGAAAAATGTATTGGTATACTTTATCAAATCTGATGAAAGGTGATTGCATACAGTAAAACAATATAACCAAATTGTACATTGGATTACTTTTTCCTTCTTTCTTGCACATTTTATTGATAAAAGTGTTTGTTTCTAGAAAACACATCTTCTAGCAAGTGTCAACTTAGTTTACAGCTCTGTAAATGTAGCTTTGAAAGAGCAACATTCTGGTATAATGTGAATTTCCCATTGGGATTAATAAAGTATCTATCTATCTATCTATCTATCTATCTATCTATCTATCTATCTATCTATCTATCTATCTATCTGTTGTTCTGCATGTCAAAAGTAAAACTTCACTGCTTAACTGTATGAAGAATCTTATATTTTTGTGGCACACTTGCATATTTCTTGAACTACTATTTATTTAAAAAGATCACTTGCAGCAGTAGAAACAAATGCCACAGAAGTGAAACATGGTGGTCAGAGGTTTGTATTCCGCAGACTTGTACCTTTAATTTGGAGCTTCATTACACATTTCCACTAATTGCTCTTTTAAGAGTCTTGTATCCAAAAGCAGACTTCTATTGAACTAGTGGGAAAAGTCTACTGCCCTTCCCCAGTCGCTGTGTAATGCACAACAAATAATCGGCATGTGCTAATAAAGAGTGAATTGCTATTAATCCGCCCCTTACATTTTACACATGGTGGTCTAATTGCCTTAAATGGGCTCTTCTTTGACGTGTCCATTAAAAGAAGAAGGGCTTGCAGTTCAGAAACACTAGGCTCAGACATCAAGGTGTGAATGACTTCTCCTTTACTCAGCTGTTGTCTAGAGTTCATTAGCAGGACTGCTTTAATTATATCTTGGTGAACTGCAGTGGTGCCTCTGTAAATTAGAGAATCATTGTGAAAGCAATACTGGTTAAGCAAGAATGAAAAAAATAATTAGGTCAAACAACAAAAACAATTAACATTGATTTTATAGTTAAGAGCTCATTTAAATCTGATTAAGGTTAAGGGTGTGTATTTAGTCGTGCTTACATAAGAATAATTTGCCTACATCCAGAAACAATCAAAAATCAAGCACATAGAGACAGCAGGTTAACAGCTACAGACAAATTCTGAAATATTGATTACATCCTCAGAATCAGAATATCTTTATTGTTATTGTAACAAATACAATGAAATTAGGTGCAATCCCTGCGGTGTCAAAATATAAATAAATATAATTACAAAAGGATAAGAAGAAATAAAGTAGAACACAAACATTCAACATAAGACCTTAATTGCACATGAACACTATTGCACAAGATGTCATCTATTGCACTGCTGCATTGGAGGTGATTACGTGGCATTCAGTGCCCGAATAGCAACAGGGTAGAAACTGTTATTCAGTCTATTATTCTTTGTTTTGATGCTCCTATGTCTTTTGCCTGATGGCAACAGTTGGAACATGTCATGAGAGGGGTGTGAAGAGTCTTTTAAGATGTTTTCTGCTTTCTTGAAGCAGCGAGAGCTGTGCAATTCATCCAGAGAAAGTAAAGAACAGCCGATGATCTGCTGGGCAGTCTTTATGATCCGCTGAAGTGTTTTCCTCTGTGCTGTTGTGCAGCTGGAAAACCACACGCAGAGGCAGTAACACAGGATACTCTCGATAGAGCAGCGATAGAAGGACACCAGCAGTTTCTGGGAGATGTTATTTGTCCTGAGGACTGAAGAAGGGGCCTGAGTTGCCTTGAAAGCTTGCATATTGTAATCTTTTTAGTTAGCCAATAAAAGGGGTCATTTTACTTGACTTCTCATGACTAAAAATATGTAACTGATGGCATTGTGGATTTCCTGAGATCTTCACTAGGTCAAACACTGCAGTAATGCTACAGCTATAAGGTTAAATAGTTGATCATAAACAGCAAGAAAGGGACAAGTACCATGTGACTGGCTCTTTAAAGAAGGCGGCTGTTAATTATAACAAAGCAGTGTTGTTTTGATGTTGTCTCTCTGCATGTTCTTTTGCTGAGTAACAGGTCTCTGTCAAAGAAGCCTTGGTTTCTATCATATTTACATTATTAAACGATGTTCATGAATAGGGTCCCTACTATGACTTGAAAAGTTTGTGCACAGTATTTAGCATTGTTCACATTTCTGGTTTTGTTTAAAGATTCATAAATTCTTGTTTGTTATTTGTCTTTTTTAGTTTTTGATAGCTTCATAAAGGAACACCAGATGCTTAATGTCTGCCTGTTAGACTCCAGTGCAGTTTGGCCCACTCTATCTGACTATAGATCCCTTTGTTTTTCAAGTTAAAAAGTCCCAGAAGTCTGACATTGAATAATTTAAGTTCCTTTTGGAAAATTCAAATTGAAATGTGGAGTGTTTGAATTGGTAATGGAATAACACCTATCAGTGCTTGTATCAGTGTGACATTTCTACATTTATGTTTGTGATGTTCCATACAGTTAATGTGTTACATAATAATCAGATTAAGAAAATAAAATGATAAATTGTTAATCCATTATGTTTACCTCTTTTGTAAGTCAGTTTGGATAAGTGTCTGCCATGCACATACAGTAAATGTAACTGTAAATTCTTTGAACTCTTAATGGCCTGTGAATAATATAGTAAGTGTGGAGGCGAGGGGTCGCTGTTGCCCCTTTAAACCCAACAGACAGACACTCAGAACACAGGGTAAAAGCACGAAGAATTATTTTTAATTTCTTTCTTCTGAAACAGTGCCCCCGAGCACCACAGCCACATTAAACAGGCAAGTAATTACAATAATCTCAAATCTTTCTCCTCCACACCTCCCAGAAAGCTTTGTCCACCTCCACCAGACTCTGGCTCACCTGCTGGGTCTTCAGCTGTCCTTTTAAATAGTCCTCGACCTGGAAGTGCTTCTCTTCTTCCGTCCACGTGTCTTGCCAGCATGTCCAGGTCAGATGGAGGAGTTGAGTTTTCTTTCCGTCCCCATGACTCACTAATACTTCCAGGCTATGGGGAAAGCATGCCTCTCCTGATTCCCCTGTACTATCTCCTGGCAGCACCCACGGTATCCAGCAGGGCTGAAAAACCGAAGTCCATGTCCCAGGATGCCCTGCGGGAATCCAGGGAAGCTGCCATCTACTGTTTTGGTGGAGGCAGTGTCCACAAGTAGCTGCCTTCCCCCATCCTTCCATCTAAGGGGCATCCCGGCGGGTTGAGCTGCTGGCCTTCTCTTACATAAGACAGTGTATATTTATTTTTCCTTACTGGAATATAGCATTTACAAACCATATGATGCTAATATTAATGTGTACTATTAACAGTGTCTATGAGCCTTTGCCTGGTCTTCCAGTTGTGGATGTGTTCTGGCTTTCTCACCAGCGGGATTGTCTAAGGTTCCATATCTTATGGCAAAATAACAGAATAGAAGGCAAAACTGAAGAGTGTAAATTTAAAGAGCTGATGAAGTTGCGACACTGCTCCTTGTAGCCATTTGGCAGTTGTTAAGTAGCATTTTAGATTATCTGAATCCTTCTTCACATTAGGCTGTTGCACTATACTGTACGTGTTTTTCTTATATGAACCTCCTTGTCATCCACTCCATTATTAAAAACTGGTCTTTTTATCTGCCTTTTGTGTTTTCTAAAAGATGAATTAAGTAATCAGAGAATTTATTTACAGTATAAAGGCCGTATTTGTAAAATGTTATTTTGCGTGTATTTTGCTTTAATTACTCACTGGTGGAAGCCAAAAGATGACACTGTCCTCCTCAGGAAGTTGTTTTTTTTACCAGCATAAACGTACAGCTTCCACAATTTGTGGAGTTGATTACTTAATGCAAGCAACCTTTTTTAAAGAGTGGTTTTTATGTAAGAAAAAAATCATTTTGAGTTTCAGTACGTGAAAATTAAAATATCACAAAGAACAAACTTTCCCATTAGATTCTGTTGCTCCGTATTTATAGAGAAGTAGAGGATTGGTCTGAATACTTTTACAAAGCAGTTTATGGGCTCTCTACACCCATACTGTTCTGTGAATTGTATTGTATTGACACCCACTGCATGCCCAACCTACCCAGAAAGGGGTCTCTCTTTGAACTGCCTTTCTCAAGGTTTCTTCCATTTTTTCCCTGTCTTCTTAGAGAGTCAAGGCTGGGGGGCTGTCAAAAGGCATGGCCAGTTAAAGCCCTTTGCGGCCCTTCTTGTGTGATTTTGGGCTATACAAAAATAAATTGTATTTGTTTATTCTAGAGTTCCTCATATTAAATGCATACCTCTTCGTACTGTGTGCTGTTTCAGGTCATCTTGATATCCAAGGGGACTATAAAACATCATCATGAATGCCTTTTTGTGGCTCGAGGTTTGTTAAAATTGTAACATGCCTTATTCTCACATGTGAACTCCTATTCTGGGCAGGGAGTAGGTGTAGAATGCTTCATAACTACTTCTCATGCTGTCGTGGTGTACTCTAAGTTAGTACGCTTTACTTAATAGTCAAAGCAAAGTCAAGTTTCTTGAATGTTTCTCATTGCCACCTCATACTACCCAGACTAATTGCTTGTTCCTCTCACATTTAGAAGAAGAGCAGTGAATTATCTCTTCAGTATACAGTCCCCAGCATCTATCAGGAAAAAAAAAAGCTTCTGGGATTGTTTTTATTCCTGGTTCAGGATTATTGCTCGAATGTGCAGTACACTTTACTTTTGGAACAAAATGGGGAGATACTTCCGATTTGTGTTTTTGGTTAAATATAAATGAAGGTGTCTATTTTAATACATTCTTGTTTATCGTGGCTCCAGAAAGTGGTGAGCTGATGCATTTTGGTAAGAAGTTCATTGTACCCTGTATACGTGACTTTATTAAGTACTAGTACTACTGCTTGTAACACAGATATGCTACAAAATATTTTATTAATGTTTGGAAATTGAATTTTGCTTTGTTAGAGACAGAAAGATTAGTTTGTTAAGATGTATGTTCATACCATTATCCTTGGTGAAATGTTATTTGGGATGCCCTATGTTAATTATCTTTAAGCACTCTCTTGTCTTTTTTGTCCAGTGCTGACAGGATATGCTGTGGCCCCAAATTATATAAATTGGGTTTGAAAATGAATGAGAACGAGAGTTAGCTTGTCACAAAGCCCTGCCAGCAATGACCTCAGCTGCATCTTGCAGGAGTGAGCACTTTTTAAACTTTTACTAATAGTATCATTGAATTTAGAAAAAATGGTTGTACATTTCAAGTGTTACGGTAACATGTAATGGTAAAAGATAGTGTTTTTTATAATACTGCATTGAATTGAACTGTTACATGAAGATTTTGGTGGCCCTGTTTTTGTAATTGTAAAGCGACTTTATTTTTTGCCAAATAAAAAATAGCAACTCACTGAACGTTTGCTGCCCTCTAGTGTTTTTTTGCCGTCATCATTGATTGTGTCTTAAGTTCTACTCAAATAGTGTTGGGTTGAAACTTGAAATTCTTTTTCACCTGTTTGTAGCACATTACATTAGGACCTGTTAATTGCCAATCCAACAAACCATCCATTTCATAATCACTTACTTTAATGCGGGGGCAAAAGAATTAATTATTATTCCAGTTCAGAACTTTGGGTGCCAGAGAATATCCGATGAGCTAATTTATTGTTGTTATTTATGTATTTTGGTTATGAGAATTTGGTATTATTTATTTATTAGTTACATGCTATTGGCCAAATCAATTTCCAAAATAAAAATAATGAGCTGATCATCGTACATAGACCTTCAATTGCAAAAATTTGAATGGAAACTTCTGACTTGCACCTTTTTTATTTTAGTATTATTATTACCACGCTTCTTTTAACTTCACCTGTTTGTTGTCTGGTACAAATCTTGTAATCGATATTTAACCCACTTCCTATTGTCCAAATGACTTGAAATTTTGCACACTTACTCACTTCCGATGACAATACACAAATCAATAATAAGTTCACTAATTGATCAATTAATCCATGTTAATTAAGAAATAAAATTTTCATTTGAAGAATAGTTAAAGATTTCACCAATAGATGGCACTAGTAACGGCTATAAATATTAAAGGAAGTGTTAAAATATTGATTACAAAATTATACTAAAACAAACCCAAGACTAAAAGTTGAAAATAAATAATATATAAACTTTTTAAAAACCACGCCCACCTTTTATTTTACAAGTGATGTATGAGAGACTTATTTTGTACTTTTTAGTACACTTTTTAACTTAATATAAGCGTGGTTTTTAAAAAGTATTTTTATATATATATATATACTAGTCATTTAGCCGGTTACAATAACGGGCGCTAGAACAGTAGTGCATAAACATTAGTAGGAACGGTCTATATTAAATGGCAAGGGACTTTGACCTCATTCTTTTTGTTGGTCGTATTTTTCTTTCTTTCAGCCTTTGTTGATGTTTACTTGCTGAGCTGATCGTTCTTCGTGGACTGCCGTCGTGTATTGTGTGTCTTTAATTTTCTGTGACAGTAATACTGTATTGTGCGTCCGCTGGCTTGTACGTCCGTAATATACCTTTAATTTTCTCTGACGGTAATACAGGCGTGCGCGTCGATAATATGCTTTTAATTTTCTCTGACAGTAATACTGGCTTGTATGTGGCTGTAATATGCGTCACTGTATGTGTACCTTTAATTTCCTCTCGCAGTAATACTGGTTTGTATTTCCGTAAAACGCTTGTAACTTTCTCTGACAGTAATATCTCGCATCGCACCGTGCCCCGGGCATGCGCATTTCACCAGAAGACACACGCACACGGACACCTGGACGCACATAGAGATTTTATTAAAGAGGATTATTTTAATTAAATGAGTAATAATCTAGTACTTTCACGTTGCTGAATGATGTGGACATGTCCACTCCTAATCTAAGTGTTTTAATGTTGTTTTAGTCAGCATGGTGTGACTTTCATTTAGAAAGAGGAAAGCTTTCAGTGGTTATTTGCATTTATGTGTCCTAAGGAGCAATTTCAGGAACATAAGAAAACTATGAATTAAAAGAAGTTGATCAGCCCAACATAGCTTGTCAATCCTTATTCACCTAATTTGTTTAAAATGCTTGACAACATATACCATTAGTTTTTATTCTCTGTGTGAAGATAAAGCTTCAAAGTAGTCTGCAAAATTTATGTAAAGCTACCTTCAATCTGCGTACCTGTGTTCTAATCAAACACCTCATTTAATAGTAAACTTTAATTTATCCTAGTTTTCTTCTTAACTTTAGACACTTTTATTGATATTCTTCTTAAGCTCTGTTTCCTTAAACTTGCATAATTCAGCTCCTTCTGTCTCCTCAAAGCTTATACCCTGCAGCCCTGGAATAAGTCTAAAAGTTCACCTCTCAAATTTCTACAACATTGTTAAAACCTTTTAACCTAAGAGTAAAATGTTTTCTGGATTCTGTAACATGTGACACTAATGTCCCTATAAGCCTATGAACTTCCACAGTGTTCCAGAAGCCACATTCGTGTATTGTGTAGCTTAAGGCCAATTTTATATTTCATGCAATGCAATTTGTGCTCGAGTGGACGCTGTTGCTGTTGCTACGCAAGCGTTGTACTGTTCATACTTGCGTGGGTACTTTACGTAAATCTGGAAGATTCCACCAGGTGGCAGTGCGAGATATCATCACTGTGAGAAGAGGTTAGGCTTCTCTGTGTTGTGAATTGCCTGAAACACTCATTAAATTCCGAGGTCACCTTGCCGCAATATCTCTGGAAAGGATTATTAATGATTAAATCAATCAATCCAGGGATGCCCCCATTCCAGCAAGCATCGGGCACAAGGCTTAAACAATCCCTGGACGGGGCATCAGCTCATCGCAAGGTGAACACAAGAAATCACA